>NC_086291.1:43110654-43330654 GCF_963924245.1 Chroicocephalus ridibundus | reverse complement strand
TGATAAGTGAAGGATTAAATTTATATATCAATTCCATTTAAATCCTTGGTATCCATGAATACTTGTCTTTGGGAATTATCCAAGGCAGTTAACAACAAAGAAACGAGGCAGTTCCCACTGAAAAAAAAATGGAAGGAAAAATAGCTCAGATCAGCCTATGCTGGGTAAATGACACTTGGTGATCCTTTGAGTTGGAACGGGGGCGTAAGAGTTCTTCAAGCAGGTGTGACACTGACCCCATAATCTGGAGCCTCTTTGGTTGGAAGAACTTCTATAAATCTCAGCCTTGGTAACCCTCGGCATTATGATGCAAGCATTACAATATTTATAGATTTAAAATACCTAGCTTTGATAGTAGCCATAACAGAATCTTGTATGTCTTGTTCATCTACACTGAAGTGAAGACGACACCCTATTTTCCTTTGTATGCCCATTTTTAAAGTCTGGAAATCCATTTTAAACATCATTATAATTTTAATTCTCTCGAGCCAAATCTCATTCAAACATCTAGAAAGGGAAAATTATTAATTTAAAGCTAGACTTGTTTTCAGCACTATAAATTTCCCTCATGACCCTAGTAACATGGTGGAGGAATTGCATGTACTATTATTACATGCTTTAATGTCATGACTATCATTTGGGCAACGGGAATCAGTATATTTTCAAATTTATTTTTTTTTCTGATTATCTGGTATTACTGCAATACTGAGCAAGGACTGTAAATTTAGATCTGTAAGAATTACATTAGCTTCAGTCTAGTGTAACCATTAACTACAGTGGGACTTTGAGGTTTTTGTTTCCACTGCTCTGATCCGTTTCCTATGGTAGGGCTGCATTTTAACTGCATCCCATTCCTGCAGGATCCTTGACTATGTCACGGTGTCTGGACTGGACGTATGTCACGGACTATGTCCACAAAACTGGAACTCTAATGGGTCACCCATGGCAAGGGATTAAGTGGCCTGAATGCAAGGGCCACTTGTAAGGAAGGAACAAGCCTGAACACATAGCGCTCAGGCTTTATAAAATGATTAGTATATTTAATCCAACTACTGAAGTAAGTAGCAAGTTTACACTGATGTGATAAAACATGTTGCTAATAGTATTACATCAATATTTTAGAGAAATCTGGACAACCAAGAGGAAAATACGGATAAAAAAAAATAAGCAATTTCAAAAGAAAGGCAAAAAAACGCACCTGTTCCAACCCAGTATTTACTTCTGAGTACATTTTTATTACCCTTTTGCCAAAGTAGTAATAATTTATTCTGAGTTTTACATTATTTGTTTCATCCTGATGTGTAAACCATGTTTCTTCCTTAAAACAAGAGTTGTGAAGTAATCCTAACATGAAAACTAACCTAAGTTAATCCTTGCTCCTTAAAAAGAATGATTTACACTTATACTACGATAATGCTGAAGTTTGTACTGTGATATTAACATAAAAATGATATTTCAGAATTAGCAACGCTTATATTCTTGTTAAAATAAGAAACACTTCTTCCTTTTCTTTTACAGGATATTGAAACTCCACTTGAACAAATGTGTGTAATGTAAACGTAACTTAAAGTAAAATGTAAAAAGCATTCTTCCAAATCTTCTGTAAAAGAAAAGAAAGTATATAAAATTAATGGCAAAATTCTCATTCTTGCATCCTCCTTAATACACTTGACATATGTAAGCACAAACATGGAAGAATATATTTCCAAAGGGGAGAGAATACATGCTCAGATATTATCTGGGAAAAAAAAATGCATTGAAATTCCTCTGTGATGAATAGACTTTTTTTTCTCCTCAGGGTGACCTCTACCTTCAGAATATGATGGTTTTATTATGATTAATAAATTTCATTTCCACAGAGGAAAGGAACAGTGTCAGCTTAAACTTAAAGCAAGTGGGTTTCTTTTTAAATGCTAATTTTTAAACACGCCCTTGCATGACACCAAATTTAGAAGCTCAGAAGGTTAGCAGAATAGATTCTGATTTCTGTGCTGAAAATAGTAAGAAGGATTTAAACTACATTGTCACACTGAAAATCAGGAAGCTAGTTCAGTCACATAGTCATTGGTTCATTTATTCGCTATTATGCCAGCACGCTTACTTCTCATTAAAATTAGTGGCATTTAAACGCGTTGTGATAATTTACACTGTAAATAATCATTATAGGTAAACAATTTAGGACATGCAAATGGCAAAGTATTTTGAATAAATTATCAGTCAATGTGATTATCTGCGTATTTTTACAGAACGTTAAATCAATGTATCCAAACCAGTACGTGCACTCGCAAATTCTTCTCTAAGAACACATCTGATGAACCATTTTGATTCACGACTAATTAGGACAAGGTAAGTTCCACTATTTTCCAGTATATCTGAAACAAGTATTCAGGACATTACAGGGAAGAAATAAATATGTTTGCTAGCATTTTGTTACCGTACTTGCACTGGTTCTGAACTAGCTGGACTAACACCTTACTGGGAAATAACTGAGGAAAAAATAAATAAATCAGCGTGGCCATGCTAACATCTGTAAACGCAGCTGTAAACTATTCACCAAAAAGCTTGGTGTATTCTAAGTTCTTCTTTATTCATGCTATGTCCCCGTTTCTTCAATCATTTTCAGTACAGGGTTTAAAATTGCTAAAATACTATGTGAAAGGACGATTTGTTGTCTACTGCACAAATAAAAAAGGGAAATCAAAAATGGTAACTGGTTGGGAGATTTCTTTTAATAGGGCCCTTGAAGTTGAATCTCTCTCTTTAAATCATCAGTAGTAGGTATTGCTGAAGTCTCTAAAAAGAAGGGAAGTATGCGCCCCTCTAACCGTAATCACCATTTTAGGTTTTTAAGTTCTTTGGTATTATGGCTGTATTTCCACACACCGCTAGGACAGGCAGTGGAGCTCTGATACTGGGGCCATTTGGAAGCCCCTTAACAGGATACATATTACAGGGTTTAATAACAACATTAATAAGCAAAAATTCACCATATAGAATATGAACCAAGTTAACACATTTTCCTCAAGTGATTTAAGAGCTACAGAAGGAGAATTTTAAACATTAACTTATTTTTTAGGAATTTGATGCACATTGTCTTTCTGATCATTATTGTTTCCCCCCATTTTTTAAAGTCTACATATTGCTAGAAGAACTACAGAAAATGATGAATCTGCTTAAAGAAATATAAGAAGAGAAGTTAAAAATCTGGTACTACCTCAGCTAAATCTACCTCTGATCTAACCCCCCATTACTTGCTGTATTACAAGCAAAGTGTACGTATAGCTGGAAAGCTAATATATCTACCTTTTCCATAAGAGTATCTATTCTTTACTAGCTTTGACTGTAATTGAACAATCAGGTAATGAAACTGCTGCTTCTTCGGACCTATATGTGTGGAATTTTCAACCAGAGTAACCTTAATTTACTGAAATTCTTGTACCGAATTACTACTAAATTTCACAAAAAAGCAACTGAACGAGTGAGACTTGGCTAAGCAGGAGAAGGCAGAGCATAGAGCAGAGCGCTTTGGTGTTCCTGCCCTGCTTGTCCAGCCGGGAAACGGGCACTATCGCAGGACGCGCCTCTTGCTGTTGCCAGGCGGCATGAAAAGGGCAATCCACATCTTAATGCAGAATTGCAATAAAATTTTAGACAGAGATGTGAAGATTTTAGTAAAGAATTGAAAGGAACAGAAGGAAAGCCAGGGTTACCTGGCCTTATCCAGATAAATGATTCCAGTAACTAACATCTTGCTCTCTCTCTTGGTCAGATAACTACGATGATACCAAGACAGATGACAGGAGCAGCAGAGCTCCTTTGTGTGCGCACTAGTTACACACCACAATGCTGAGCAGTATTTTAACCTCAGTGGCCCAACACCGTGCAGCAGTGGTAGTCCTTTACCTTATAATTCTTTACTACAGTAAGATGGTATCTGCTTATGGTGCTCACAGCATGGGCAACCAATCGATTTTATTTCATTTTGGGTATTAATACCAAGCAACTTTACGCATTTCAATCACCTGAATGGGCAATGAGTTTGTCTGTCTATCTCAGAAGGCAATGAGGAAAGATGTCTATTCCTAAGATTTATTTAAGACCAAGGAAAATTATCAAGATCTGCTGATAAGACCAGTTTCAAGTCATTTTCCTTGATTGTAAAGTTTATGAATGCTAAAATCCTCTATGCAAAGTTTTACATGCACAATTATCAAACACAAAGATAATGATCTACACGGGAGGGCCCATAAAATATGTTGTGGTGTATCACTTTCCTCTCCCACGACTGCTAATACTTTACCGATTTGTGATGTGGAGCAGAGAAAGAACTGGGAAGATGTAGTAGAGACAGACAGCACAATGAAACAATGGAACACCTCAAGGTATACTGTAGTGCTGAACTCCTGTATACCTTGAATGCCACGAGGGACTTCCTATTAGTACAATATTAACAATCCTAAATTTTCACAGAGAGGAAGAAACTTGACCACAGTCTACTATAAGGGATGGGGCGATAATGAAAGATTTCCATGAAGGGATCTTCATAAATATGTCATTGATCAAATATTAAAAGCGAGTCTTTGCTTTTTCCTGCAGGTTGGAGCAAGAAGAAACTTGAGAAGCCTATTAAGAACTTCCCATATGCAGAGATGAATTTCAAATTCTTGACTGTTTACTTATTTGTGTCACATCTGAATATGTCCAGTTAATTTTCTTGCTAATTGATGGGCACGCTTTGCAGAAATTTTGGTTGTTGATTCTCAGACCTGATTTTAATTTTTAGTTCTGTATGCCAACCTGTAGCTTCTTTTGAAGTTTCTTAGATGTTTACAGCCATCCAAAGTTGAGCTGCCACCTTGTTAAACATTTGAATTAGGATAATTGATATTGGTGAATTTGCAGCAGTGTAGCAGTGCAGCAAACAGCAGCACAGGTGCCCTCCCTCCTGAGCTGGGGCTGAGTAACTGCTATGGAGCAATCCCAGGGACAGACCTCAGCTTAAAAGCTTTCTCTCAAGTTTCAGTCTTCCTGTCTGGATTTACACAAGTGTGGGGATTTCACTTGCTGCCTAGTTAAAAATCTAACATAATTCTGTGCTACCGGCAACACCTTTCTGTATAATCTCGATCCAAGTTAAGACTTTATATAAACATCATTAAAAAAAGCCACTGGGGAAACTGAGGCTTGCCATCAGGTGATACCTAAAACCAGCTGTATTACAACGAAAATCAAGTATTTCTTTGATCTGTAAAACGTTTTCCTATTACTATTGCTCTTATATTTTGGGGCAATAAACCTTGAATAAATTATTATCGAGTTTAATAATAAATATACAGGGTACTTTATTTAAATTTTAAAGCAGTCTCTTGTGCTTGCGTGTAAAGTTCTGTAGTATACTATCTTGTTATTGTTCGTTTAATATTTTAAATGTAATATGATAAAAAGTGAATCCTTGTTTATTTCATGTACTTGTAGCTAACCATACATACATGCGCACACACAAACCACCTTTCATTTTCAGTCTATACAAAAAAAATAAATCTGATTGCTTCACTAAAACCCAGTATAGAAGATGCACACATGCTTATACGCACTTGTTGAGGGCAAACACAGATTATTCACTATTTCTGTTATCAAAGGAGCTTCACATTGCAAATCCTCCATTTACAAATCAGAGAACCTCAGCTTTACTTAATCTTGTCGTGTTGTCACATTTGACTAGCCATGCGAACTGACCTAGAACTGTAAGCACCGGGAAGGCAAGCTGTCAAAGAGATAATGACAAAGATGCCAAAAAGGGCTGCCAGTGTTTTCACTGGGTGAGAAAAAGGAATTAATCAAACTTCATGAAAGAAGAACAGAGGGTAATAAAAGTGTTTACTGATTTTTATCAACTGATCCAATAGCTGAACATCTTTACCACACAACTACCAAAAGCGGTAACAAATGGAATTCCATATGAGCAACTATTTACAGCAGCAGTAAACACAAGCTTAAACTGCCAACATAAAGGACATCTGAATTTATAGAAGAAGTTTAATAATGTGCATTAGTACAACATTTCCTACTCCTTCCAGAGCAAAAACATCAGTATCTGCTATTTTTCACAGGGAAAAGCAGTACAGCCTAAAATAAATACTAGCACAAAGACCTTACAGATACTCCTTCATCTTCATTTTTTATTTTATCTGATTAGTAGAAGAGGATAACATAATAATAAAAGCATCTCATAGAAAATGGTTATTTTCCCAGTCAAATTGCTTCATGAAATGAAGTCAAACCCACAGGCAGCAATACTAAAAGGGAAGAACCTCTCACAACTGAGTATCTCTTTACACAATAATTCAAGAAGGCTGAAACTGCATTTTTCCAAAGCAGTTCCTTTGAAAGAGTATAATCTGCTCAGTATCTCCTCCCAGCCTCGTGAATAAGTCAATGAGATGTATGCAAGCACGTATGGCAAAATTTTGACCTGCTACACTTATTTATGTGCAGTAGCAGAGGTGCACCACAACAGGCACCTGAACCATTCTAAGCACTTTGTCAAATATTAATTTGCTGTTATATAAGTATCTCCATATTTGCTGTTGTTTCATTAATTAAATGTGTGGTAGTGTTAGTGTTGACAGGTTAATAATAGTATACAGGAAAAATTGCAATGCCTTGAGCAATTGAATTGTTTAAAAATCGCCAATATTGTGTTCAAACTATTTCGATAGTAAAAACTCCAACGTTTGCTTCTTTAAGCTGCCTGCTTTTAAGAAATGTTTTTCCTAGAGTTATACAATTAAACCTTTCAGAATGTTTAATCTGTTTTGGAGACTGTATCTTCCTCCAAATGGAGGTCCATAACTTAATCTAGGACTGTCAACTTCTAAAGCTTTATAATGCATTTCTTTTGCACGCACACACACACAATCCCGCCTCCTGGGGAAGATTCTGCTCAAATATGTAAGTAAATACAGTCACAATTGGACAGATGTTATATCCATTTCCACCATACTTCATTCCAAATTCAGATTTATATATACACTTGTCTCTCTCTCTGTTATTTCAAAATCATAAACTGCATATACACTTGGGAGAAAAACAATACCAGGCTTGCCAATGCACTGGATTTTTTTGTTTCTATATGGAAGTTGGATAACAGTTAAAAATCGGAGGAAGAAAGAAAGAGTGATATAAATATAGAATAATGATCCTGCCCCATATTTACGCAAAAATCATAAAAGTAATACGCAGGTACATCCTTGATCGCACTTGGAAAAGACACTACAACATATTTTTTTCTTTACAAACTATGAATTTCACTTTTACAAAACCTAAAAGGGGAAAAATATATTGAGCACTGATTTTAAAAAATGCTGAAGATTCAAAATGAACAACGCACAATGTTCTGTAACCAACATGTAAATAAACCATGGGTTTATTCTGGGTCTCATTCTGATTTATTAGGAGCCTGATAGGGCAAGATGCCCATTGCCCCCGTCAGCCAGGCATCTCAGGATTAATTCTCCCCTAATGTACCCATTTTCAGAGATTTGCTACAACAAAGTCTTCAGAGATCCTTCTTAAAATTCCATCATCAAACTGATAGGAGGTTTCAGATAGTTCCCCTACCTCTGTTCTAGTTCAGGTCTGTTTGCAGACTCGTTAATCATGCCTGCCAGAGAAGATCTATCCCAGAAGCACAGAACTTCGCTTCTGAAGAGTAATTATTTTTAGCCTCTGCACGGGATGCAACCAAGAGTGAAATACTTTTCAATTTCCCATGGAAGGATCCCTCTGTCAAATACTTGAATAGGTTCTCTTTATATAATGTGCATGCAAGAACAGATACACACACATAAATACAAACGTGCATATGGACATACTACCCATTCATTAACACACTTATTTATTCAAGATTACTTTATTCCCAAATCCGAAAAGATGTCATGTGGCTGAGGGCTAAGTATCCTCTGGCAGGAATGATAAAGTATTAGGAAGAGAAGAGTGAATATTATCAGCAGAATCACCCAAGACCTCCCACTTCCATTTGATGATAAAGTTCTAACCAAAAGTTTACTTGTTATATTATTATTTGAGATCTATGGACACACACATTCTTTACAAGGAAACAATACAAACATACATATACTCACATTTCAAACATTGAGCATATTATCAGTATCTTCGCTTTATACCAATTTTACAAACACAGTTGAATTACTGTAATTGAGTTTAGGAGCACTAAAAAAAGCACTATATAATTGTACTGTAGGTGTTTTGCATGCATCTGAAAAACCACAGGAAGGTTAACTTCTGTTCTAAAAGTTTACGTATCTCTATATATGCTCCACGTATTAAAACACAAAACATCAGATAAGAAATTAGTTGAAAGTCAACTTACAGATTTGAAAGACCAAATGTAACTTTGGCAACTTGTACCACAGGAATGTAGGCCAGAGAATTATTAATTTATAAAGCCAAAAGTCCTTTAAATTCTATGACTAAAACTTAGGTATAAGAGAAACAGAAGACTTTCATTAGCTTTCTCCTTCAGATCACGTTACAAAAAAGGCACCTACAGTCACCTATGATGGATATCACATGGTCAAAAATGTACCTAAAAAAATACCTTATTGTTGAATCAATTCAACAGAGGTCATCAGCTGGTAAACTGAAAAGTTTTAACAAACATACACAGAGATCCACTTCCTTCCGTGTAAAGTTCACTGAATTTACTGATAAACAAGAGTGCTCTATTTCTGACTGGAATTCCAAAGTGGTGATATATGGAATATGTATAATACAGTCTTGGACACTTAGATTGTGTCTGAACTGAGGGAAAAAAGAATGTCTCTATTAGAGAAATAATTATTGCTTAGAAGGGTTTGCTCTGCAAAATAGGAAATTGTTTTCAGGACAAGAAAAATATTAAAGCCCACATGTCTATCTCAAAAATTCCAAGTTAAAAAATTGCTAAAATACTTACATTTATTATTACATAGCAAGGCCTAGATTTATAAATTAGTAGCCTGCCTGATACAGCTCACTCTAATCCGGAGCTGAGCAGGTAGCACAAGTGAAATAATGAAAGCCAAAATCCAAGTGCAGTGAGATCAAGAAAGTGTCAAATGTTCACTTCTCAAAATGTATTCCCTTCATGATTTAGGACTTTAAAAAAATCTGTGTTAAACCATGTTCTGTTACAGAACTTTTCAGATTACCACCAAAAATGCTATGGATAGCATACAGATTATTAAAATTGTAGCATACTTTGGCTTTTGCTATGATCTTCCTTTTCATAAACAAATGTTCTTTATTTCTTTCTATGTAGGTCACTGTGGCATAAACAGAACACTCTTCACCTTCCATTTATTTCTGCTAATGTAAAACTCCATAAACAAACACTTCTTAATTCCAACATTGTGTCACACTAGGTACCCTTTCATGCTTCAATACAAGCAGCTTCTATGAACTCATTAGGCTTTTTGCATACCATAATTCGCAGAATATCTCCCGGCACTGTTACTACTTATTTTGGCTTTTGATTTCTTATGTAGTGACACAATACCATCCTTACCTGAATTAAGACTAAGATTGTTCAAAGTCTATTGCTTAAAAGAGAAAAAAATCCCTTGGCATATTCAATATATTTATAAATTACCATTACCTTTTAAAAACATTGTTCATTCTTCTGTACCCATGGCTTACAATACGATAGTATATTAGCAAAGCAGCTAAGACTTTTTTACTTACTAGAGAGCGATCCTCTGAAGACACAGACCCTCTCTCCCACTATCTTATCCATAGGATAGACTTTGTGAGTGCTTTAGGGTCTGCAGTACCCTTGTGGGCAATATTTGCCCCCAAAGAGTTGAAAATAAAATTGTTAAATCTATAGCACTTACAATGTCCTACATACATCTAAGCCTTTTGTCTTTTCATTTGCTCTGTTTTGGCTTTTTAAAAGTCACAATCTTGATTGTACTGCACAGTAAGTATTTATTAGAAGGTTTAACATATCCTTAACTTTTCTAGGCCATATGATATTTAAACTGGAAATAAAACACCTATAGGCAGAACCTATAGGCTCAAGCTATAAATTAATTAAACTACGCCAAAGATTTATACTACGGACTTTCCTATGCTTTCTCTTACGATTAAATGCAGCATGTGAAAAAGGATATTGAGACCTGGATGGATGCATCAAGAAGTATCAATGATTGTTACCTGCAGAGGTGTTACAAGAAATTTCATCTGCTGCAACGAAGACGAATTGATTTCTGCAAGAGAAGATAAAATTCACAATACTGCTTGCTGACTGGGAAATGTGCTAGCTGCCAATTGACTTAATGTTTACAGATGGGGTAGGGTAAGGGTGCTTAATTTTAATGAATGTAGCAAGAAAAAGTGTTGACGTATTTCAGTACTATAGAGTTTATAAGGATCATGAGGTAGACATGCTGGGATCTTTTAAATGAAATAATGGCGACATTTGGATATGGACTATGTACAAACTCTTGCATTGGAAGCTTCATGTTTAGTGTTACAGATATGTCAATATATTTATGAAGTCTAATAAAAATAAAACAATATTTATATTGATATAGATATTAAAGGGCACTACTGCAAAATACGTAAAAAGCATTTTTGAAAAAAATAATTGCAATTTACTTCGTGCATCTGAAAGGAGGATATTGAAAGTAAAATATTTTGCTTTTTATATGTCTAATATGATTGCAATCAGAAAATGAAATTTCTGCTACTTATTAAAAAAATGACATAGTGTATTCTCATATACTGTCATCCAAATACATACAGAAGTCTTTTGCAGAATCTTAGAAGAATAAACTAGAGATATGAGTAATTTAATATAAACCTTCTCTTGCAAAATTCTTTTTTAAACCAGGTAACATAAAAAGAGAAATGCTAAATACACTGATGTTTCAAAATGCAGAAAACTTCACTACGGCACAAAGCCTGATTTGTCCTTTCTGAAGTCAAAGCGAACAGGATTTGGGTTAGTGGAAACCACGTTTAAGTGTTAACATCGAGTGATTCCTTTATATGCATATACACAGCTTCCTTTATATTATTTTTGTGTTGTGTGGGATTAATAAAGAACCTGGGTGAAGTTTTAATACTCGGGTGCTGTTTTACTCCAAACTACATGTAGCTCCTCCAGCCTGCGCTGCTAGGCATGGTGAAACACTGAGGTTTTCTGTTTTGCACCGCTTTAAAGCAAGAGTCTACCAACTGGGAGCTAGTGGGAACTAGTTCTAGCTTGCTCTGAGGGCTACCTGGAAAACTCAGTTCTGCAAGATGATGTAAGCTCTGTCAAGCCTTAAGTTCTCTGAAGATCCTACCGAAAACTATTCCGTTCAGGAGCAAACATCTCATAGGGGTATCAGAACCTTAAGGAGTTAAGCCCAAAGAGAACAAAATCCAGTTCTATTACTTCACCTCCGATGTATTAAAGAGCTTTGAAATTCTTGTTTAGAAATCTGTGAACCTTGTTACTGAGAAGTTCACATTTTGGGAAAAAGTAAAACAAAACAAAATAAGGAATCTGTAATCCATACTATAGGGACAGGATTGATTAAGATCAAAAGTAGTATCTGATCCTTGCCTCTGCCCTATCTCAGAGGTACTAACACTTTTAATATGAATGATTTTAGTGATCAAACTGTATACTCTTTCACTTTCAATTGGATGTACAGATTGGTAGTTTTGCTCTTTGTCATCTGCAGCAATTTCACAAACTAATGAAATCTACCTAGCACATAATGCTAAAGAGATTAATTTAAAAAAAATTAAGGGGGATAAATTTAGCATTATAAATACAGAGCTACTCTGCATTTCATAGGTAGTGTAATTTCTCATTGTATTTACTGCTACCACCTCTTTTATTATCACCTCTTGTGATAACTATATGGAAAGAAACAGGTAGGTGTTTGCCTAAAAGGGACTCACCCAGGAGCAGCGCAGACTTACCAGTTACTGTTCTACGGAAAATCCTTTTGATTCATTTTGATGAAGTTATTAAACTGCCCTCTCATCTAAATGAAAAGATCACTTCTCCTTAACAGCTACATCTAAAGCGGCTAGCTGAGAAACTCCTTTTCTTTATCTCTACTCAGAACATTTCTTGTTATGGAACACTGAGCCACAGATACTCTATCTTCAGATACCAAAGTATAAAATTATCTGCAAGAATAATACGCTGGTTTAGTTACTTACAGAAAGACCCCAGAACACTAACTGTTATTTGTCTTTTGGAACCACAGATGTTATTGAAACTGTTCTGAAACCTTACTTTTTATTACCAGCTCTTTATTCATTCCTGGCAGAAAAATAATTAAAAAAAAATTAACCTGAACTGATACCTATTTAAAAAAACATCTACCATAAACATTCCTTGTTATAATGTTTCAATTTACATAGGAAGATACTATTTTCCCCGTATTTTGCTTTTGTAAAATTCATTTCACAACTCCACTAATCAATTTTAAAAGTAAGGAACATAGCAAATGTGAGAATGAAAAATAAAACTAGATGCTGGAGTTCAATAAGCCAGTTCAATTTTTTTTAACTAACTAGGTGTTATTGGTAACAATTACAATAAATTGTTGAGTAGTTTGATGGCTTTACTGTTGTTTTATTGGCAGGTTTTTATTTAGCTAAATTCTGTACTATTGTTTACATAGAGCTAGAGGGAGAACTGATAATCAGAGGTGTCACTATGCAAATATATCGCACCTGATGCCCAAACCAAGTATTATTCCTTAGTGTGGACAACCCCATAGTTTGCAAAAGGAGTCCTTCTCAGTTAAGCAGACCCTGTGGCGCATCATATTCTATCTGTCTTGAAGTACATGAAAAGCAGACCTGGAAACGGGCAGGTAACCTCACTTTGCAAATGTAGAGTTCTTCCCTTCAAAGACCAATTCCATGCAGTAACTGTATTGAGCGGAGAAGGTTTAAAAAATTCGCAAGTAAGGTATGGTGAAAGTTCATGACGCCTTTTAGGTTGTTTTAATGTTCCTCATCACTTCTACACTTTTTATTGATTCGATAAGGTACAAGAAATGTAAAGTGGACCTAACTATTATACAACAAGCCCTGCTCAGTTATTAGGATACAGAATTGCTTCCATCAATTTAATTTGAGTATTAGCAGTGAAAATATAGAACAATATTTTTATTGCTCATTGTTTTATATTTCAGCTGCAAAACCCCACACATTTAAAATCTTGAAAACATTTTTTCTTCTTTAAATAAAATTTTAAAAGTTGTTACCGCTTGTAAGGGAGACAGAAAAATAAATTGAAAGAGTAATGTGACAAATACATTGATCTGAATATACAGTTGGATATGAATAACTTGCCAGATATTACACCCTGAGCTAAGTGCAATCCTTTTAAGTGCTGGACTGGCACCCTTTGGCAGCCTGAGCTCTCTGATGGTGTCGTGAAAACATACTTCTGGGACACAAAATGGTTGTGTTCCATCCGAGCAGCAACTTCCCAAGGGCAAACACTTCGGCATACTATTACTTCTCTCGATCTCGTATATCAATTTCTTATTTCTTCTACTAAATTGAAAACTAACACAGACTTTTACCAGTATGGTAATAAAGTCGGAAAAAAAAGTTTAAACATTTGATGTATTTCCTGAATTTGGACACAAACAGAGGGAGAGGACAGCAAAAGTAACAGTAAGTGATGTCTTGCTCTTTCAAAATATTTTCAGGTTTAACTTTATCACCTGACTAAAAGTACCCGGTTCTAAATTAAAGCAGGCCACTGAATTGAAAGACTTAAATAATAAAGTATTAAACCAAAATATTTAAGCAAGTGAAGAACAGGAATTTAGGTGAAGCTTAGTAAGGCTATTCATTATATACACTATTTAGTGAAAACTAATACTGATTATAAATTACGTCAGTAAATGTTATATACTTACACAAATTAGGCCTTCTGGACTGTGCAATTTTGTTTAATTTATTTTTTTTAATACCACAGCCTAATTTCTTCAGCAAGTTTATACTACCGCAAGTTCATGAAGAGGCCTAAGTTATTTCCTAAATATACTTTGTCAGTACTTTCCCTTACCAAAATGTTGCATCTACCCATTTGCAAGAAAAGCTGTCTTTTACAGTCTTGCTTCTGACAAGTCACCTGAACTGTGCCAAAATAGTACAGAAAAAACTTCTCTACATTCATTCCAAAGCATACTGACCTAATACAGAAGCTATGTGCATATCAACACTGAATTTAAGCTTAGCTAAGGCTTTATATGTGAAATTTAGTAGAGCCATGTCAACAATTTGTAATTACTATGTAGCATTGTTAGCTTTTATTTCTACAGAAATCTTTTCTGTAAGCATGTTTAAATAGTCATGACTCCCTTTTAACGTACATATTCTGAGAGTTAGTTTCAAGTTTGAGACATGCAATATTCCAATAAGGTTGATTAGCTTTTAGTGTACGTGTATTTTACAGGCTCCATCAGGAAAAATTAAGTTAGAGTATTAGCAGCGTTTCTGTTTAAGGAATATTTATGGTTTTCCTTCAAACTTTTCCAAAAGTCCATTAATGTTTCCCATCCTCATAAACACTAACACCAATGACCTCAGCTACTGGACTGTGAAATAGATGCCAGAACAGAGAGAGGAATTCTGTTTTAGACCATCTTTGATACTATATTGAACTTTAGGCTCCTTCACACGTGGAAAGTTGGGAGTTTCTCCTCATTGAGAAAATGTAGTGAGAGTTCTCTTAAACGATGAAACTCTGATAATTCAGTTACCCATAAATACATACAACTTTTATCACATTTTCTACACCTAAATAGACTTTAAGGTCAGTGGCACCTTAAAGTAGGAAGGAGCTCAGGAAGAGCAGAGGCTTCTAAGAGATTGGGTGTACGATACAGACCTAACCACTGATCCTGCCCGACCCATACATGATTTGGCTACATTACTTGTAGTTGGTAAATTCAGAACTTGGAAGTGGAAGACAGGAAGAGATTCAGAGAACACGTCTCAGATGCTCTTTTTATGACTTGAGAGATCTTTAAGGGGATCATCATGAGGACCCTAATGAAGCACAATTCCAACATAATTTCAGGATAGACTGTTACTCGGAGTGCTCCCCCTAAAAGTTCCCATATAGTCAACCCACCCTGGGCTTTCTTTCTTTGTTTGCACCACTACATATTCCTAAAAAAGCAGTAACCTACCACCGCATTTTACCTCCTAGAGTCATCAGCCTCACTATTCTTCAGATGCGCAAGAGCACTCACAGCTGTGTCTGGGAAGTTTATATACTTAGGTCATCGTGGGTGTAAGAACCTAGGTTTGTAGGGCACATGGGAAAAAATAACGAAGTGTTGTCTGTGTCCTATCTTCTCCCTAAGAGGCTGGGTGACAACTGGACTTTTCAACACTATTTATATTTTACACAGCACATGATTGAGAACAAAATTTTGACACGCATATAATTTCACCCAACGCTCCCAGAACTTTTTAGTCCCTCTTTTTGGCAACACAGAGCTTCCATAAAATAGGAGCCATAATAGAGGTCAAGTGGGATTTTAAGAAATCAGGACTTCCCTAAAAATAATCACACTAATTCTAGGAAGTTTGAAACGTAAAAGAAATTACAATCCACTAACATACAGTGATTATGTTTCGTACACCAGAATTCTTGGACTTTGCTTCCTAACTTCGCAGAACTAGAGATAAATTATTTTTCGTAACACAGGGGTGCAGCCCTCCCTCCCAAAAACAGAGCAGTGCAGAGCCCCAGAACACAGGAAATGAAGATGAAGGCAGACACAATACTGAGCAGAAGTTACAGTGGGAAGATTTAAACTATACGTAATCAGTTGACTTTTTCTGGTAAGAGCACCATGGGATTTACAAATATAGTCAGTATTTAGATTTCACGGATCAGAACCTCAGCCGGTAAAATTGATGCAGCTTAACTGAAAGCACTGACTTCATTGGAGCTACTCCAAATTGTATTCTCCAAGGACCTGCTGCTAACTATATAGCATAGCAATGATTTTTCCCAGAACTGTTACATGTGATACACCTATACATCGCTCCGTTATATTATTAAAGATACTTTATATTTCCTTCATGCTTTAAACTTTAAGGCTTCGTTGCTCTTGTTTGGACTCTAATATTGAGGGCCTTTTCACTATGAATTATAACATAGCTGACGACTGGCTGCTTGAACAGTTTCTGTAATATTCAAGTATGAACAAAGTTTCAGAGTTTACCTCTAAAATCATTTTATGAAGTCCTCCCCAACTCCCTCCTCCTGGTGTCCTAAATTTAAAGATCAAGGCTATCAAAGAATTTAAACTTTTTAATATTAGTATAATAGCTATAATAAGAAGGTTGATTTTGCTATTATCGTGCTTTATATTTCCATTACTGTAAGATCAAAGTACATTATCATACTCGTAGCATTTGAATCACAACACAAAGACAACTAAACAACTTTACAGCCATACCTATAAGATATATTAAATGAAGTATGAATAGAACTATAAATAGAAAGTAATTTATGTGGTATTGAGCTTCAATATAACACTAAAAGTAACTTGTTTGACCTGATGTGCATTAGGAAAGTATATTTTACTTTTAGAATAATTTCTTCCATGTCAGGTTCTTTTTTCCCTGCAGAATTGCTTGTTCAACCTGACTAATAATGATGGCAAGACAAAGAGGAAGACGCGGATACTCTGCTTTCATTTAGGTATTCTGCTTTCATTGACAAAAGATCTCCCACCTCCATCATTCTTGACCATTTCATTAAATGCTCTTTTCTGAAATTTTGAGGCAGGCCTTGGCAGCGTATAGAGTAAAACCCTGCATCAGGAGAAATTAACGTAGCTACTTCTGCGAATATTACCTCGCCGAAAACACTAAAGCTCATCTTGACTGCCCAAGCAAAGGCAGCCCGTCCATCTGCCCGGACTCAGCTGCCACTCCAGGTCCCGTGTCACCTCTGCCTGCATGGGTGTCTCACATGGCCCAGATCCTTGTTTCCAGGCAGCTTCACCAAGCCCTAAATTTGACTGCCAAGTTAGTCACCTTTAAGTTTAAATAAAGACCTTACTTTTTTCCTGCATATATATGAAATCTCTTATAGCAGTTTTCACAAAAAAAAAGTGGTGTTTAGGATACATAGGTAAACTTTCTACTCCTATTCCTGCTGTGCAGTATTCTTACAAACTGCTGGTTTGCTAATTTCTAGCGTATTAGAAACTTGACAAGCCCAAAGGTATGTGAAAAAAAAATTCTATTTCAATACCTAATCAAATGCTTTATACTCCCTTTGAGGTGGGAAACACTACAGTAAAAACATGCAAGAGTATAAATTGCCTCTTTCTTGATTAATGTCACCTACACAGTTATTTTAAGTTTGTTCTTCTAATACTTCCTCACCTTGCCTAAAACCCATTGCAAATTACATGGCTAATCCATACAGACTATATCCAGTTCATTCCATATTTTATCAATAACATTTCATTCCTTCACCTCTCCCTGACTCTTTCACAATGCTCTTAATTCCTTCTTGCTGGTAAAGCATGCGCAGCGGAAGCGCTCAGGTTGGCAATACTCATAGCATGTTCTAATCTGCCTCTTCGTGGTCTATCAAGTCAATGATCTGAAAACTAAAAAGTGTCTAATTAGACACTGACATGTCCAAAGGAACTGTTATGGCCTATCATGTCACAGGCACTGACCCAATAGACTGTAACAGTTTTGGTCTGTTGGATTAGGAATCAATGTTTTAGTAACTCCCTAACTCCATATTTATCCAGTCTGCTGAATACAACACTCTTACAAATTTTAAAGTCACACTTTCTTTCAATATCCTTTAAGAGTGAAGAAGCCCATAGGAACTATTAAAGAGGTAATTCCTACTTTAAAAATGTTAACCCATCTTTTTTTTTTCCTCTTTTTAGAGGAAAAGCGTGCATGAAAATGCATCAGAGGAATAGACTTATAATCGCAGCTATTTACTATGAACTTTTATTTTAAAGTAAGAAACTCCCAAGTTAAAACTCATGCTGTATAACCTGATGTAGGCTAGATGTATTAATCAAAAAGAAAGCAAGGATAGCGACATTGATATGTAAATGTTAAAATTGGTGCACTGCTTTTTTTTTTTTTTTTCTTGAAAACGATAAGCATTTAACAGCTCCCACTATGTTCAAGAAGAAACTGGCAGCAAAAGTACTCAGCATCTTTAAACTTGGAGCACTTTAGGAAGCCAGCTATGGAAATCTAGGCTTTAATGTTCCTCTACCTTCTCTCTCAATTTTTTCTTCCTGATTTCCAGCATGGATGCCAAAGCAAATTTTACAGTAATAGCCAAGCCTTTCCTTGTCTATGGGGATTCTTAGTATGTCCCTTGATATTACGGTGAAGGAGAATGGAAAGTACAGGAAAGAGAAGAAGCAGGGTAAGAAGAATACAAGCTCTGACATGATAAAAGTTTCATAATCGGTGTTTACCATGACTCTGGGCCAGGAACCCTAAGCTTTTTCACTACTTATCACCTCAGATTTGAACTAGTGGAGTAGTTTTAGTAGTTAGGTGGATAGTACACGACTACTGATATTACACACAGATGAATCAAACCTTCAAAGTATCCGAAAACATATTAATTCTACCAGATATTAGAGGAATGTATCGAAACATCAAAGTACATAAAGTAGCTT
The DNA here is from genome assembly GCF_963924245.1 of Chroicocephalus ridibundus. Lineage (NCBI taxonomy): Eukaryota > Metazoa > Chordata > Aves > Charadriiformes > Laridae > Chroicocephalus > Chroicocephalus ridibundus. The sequence continues at coordinate 43,311,920 of NC_086291.1, read as the reverse complement.
TCTAGACCTGGTAGGAGATTATATTTTTATGCAATGTAATTTTTTGCCATGTTTTCCTACATTAATATGACTCCCTTTATCTCCCCCAAAAGCAGTATATCTACAATAGTTTAGAATGAACCATGTTTCAATCATTAGGAAGTACTCTTCGCAAAACATTTTTATTTCAGAAAATTCCTTTCAAATTGCTCTACATGAAACTGTCTGTTCAGTGTTTTAAACTCTTTGATTATTTTTTTTCCTAATACATTCTCTTTATTCGTAATAATCCACTTCTACTTTCTAATTCCTTCACTAAAAGGTAGTGTTATGGCTGTAACATGGGTCATATACTCCAGTCATTCCCCAACCTGAGATCTGAGTGATGAATATGGATTATGAAATATTAACATGATGCCAGTGATCCTGTAGTTTGCCACAGATCAGATAGACATATAAAGACATACAAGCCTAATAGGTAGATGCCCAAATCCATTACCTCCCTAACAGCAAAGTGAATGATTTGGTTTTTATTTGCAATACTAGGGAACAAGCAAGCTTTAGCTACCATACAGGATTATCCAAGAAAAAACTAAACCAGTCAAATGTCACCACATCAAACCTAAGTGTCTGAAGAATAAAAGTGTTAGATATATGCTACATTACTGCGGTTACAATAGCTAAACACAACCTTTGTACCTGGGTCAAGACACTAACTGATCCTTTTCATTCTCAAAATTAGAGCAGCTCAGGATACGGGCTATAGGATTCTTGCTTATTTATCATCTTGTCCCCCAAACTTCTCCATTTCTCAAGATTCAACTTGTATAGCAAAATTCAAAAAGGTTTGAAGGTTCCAGCTGGGAGTAGAAGAGTAAAATTATCGCTATATTCTACTCTTTTACCTTTTCCAACCCGATTACTTTAGAAGTTAAAACAGTGTATAGAAGTTCTTTTTCCTAAATCTTAAAAAGTACCATCATGAAGTGAAGGAAGTACTACATTTTAAGATAATTTATCCTTCTATAAAATTATTTAATGGAAAATTAAATTCTGACTGAAGATGCTATTATATTTTATATGCTCTCAAAAAATCTTAACTTTTAGTGTATATCACTAGTAAGATCCTCAATAAGAGAAAATAATTTGAATAAAACTATAGCGGTTTTCATTGTTTATTCACGAAATAGAATATCTTAAAGTCTACAATATACAAAAATATCACCTCTGTCTACAGAAGCTCATGTTTTATAGTTTGTGTATTTATATTTTTCATTCTAATATTTCTTTCTTTAATGAGCATGTTTCCAATTAAATCAAATCTGTACCTATTTTATTTTAGGATAATCTGACCACAAATATTAAGTATTACTCTCAACTACTTGCCCAAAGGGAACTGGAAAATATAATAAATTATATCTCTGTAGACACTAATACTTTGACAAAAATTAGTACTCCACATAGGCATGTTAAAAGTGTGAACTATTAGAATATCAGGATTTTAATGGGAGGAAGATTTCAGATCTGGAAGATACACAACTTCCGTATGACAAAATAATCTCCTGTCTCAAATTTCATACAAAATCTTATGTATGAACACTGAACATGTAACACAAACTGATACTGAAAAAAAAAAATTTAAATATTTTATACTACAAAGTGTTACGTGCAACATATTTTGGAATATGCCTTATTTGCTTTTAAAAAAAGATTAGTAAAAAAAAAAAAAAAAGAAAGAGTTCAGCTTCCAGTGATGAGGAATCTAAACTAGACAACAAAGAAGTCAATGGGAATCTTCCCATTGTCTGTAGTGAGATTTAAATTTGACGCTGTATTAAAAAAAGGGAATTACGCTCAGAAAATACCTCTGTACATATGTATGTGTGTGCAGGTGCATGTGTGGGGGCGTCTGTGAGTGGGTGATGGATGGGGAATGTGTGTATATATATGTATACACAATCATACATATATAAACACACATAATTACCATTATTAAGTATAACAGGGTTAGCAAGCAGTACAAGTGAAATGACTGCCTTTCAGACAAGGCTAGTTTACTATTGTTGGGGTTTTGTTTTATTATACTACCATAGACACTTTCATAAATATTGCTGACAAAGCTAATATGCAAGAAAGGAACATTTTTCTTACTCCGATCGAAGATGCAATAATCAAATCATAAAACACAAAACCAATAGCCAATCAAGGTGAATAAGTCTGCCCATAGGCTTCATTCAAGCAAGCCATTCACTGAGCTATGTGATGGATCTGTCAAATCCAATACAGCATTACAGACATACTAGCAACATCAAGTGAACATGCAATGACAAAATGACAATACGCCCCACTGCCATGCTTTGACTTGTTCTACCTCATAAATATAAAACTTGATGACTTTGCCAGTTTCTCTGACTTCAGACTTGGACAGAAATCTAACAGCTATAGTTTTATTTATATTTTTAAAACATTACGTGAAAGCTGAATAAAAGCTGCGCAAACATTTATTAACATCTGATTTAGTGTATTTTGCATATCCTTACAATTATTTTTTCCAAACATTCTCGGTTTAAAGAGTTTGGTAGGCAGAGCTCCAGAATGGCGAAGAACATATATAGACCAGTAGGTCCCCTTTTAGCAGTTATATGAATTGGGAAATTTATCAGAAATATTTTAAATATTCAGAAGTCAAATATGATCTTTTTGATTCACCTCTGCAAAGAGCTTCAAATCTTAAAGTACAATTTAGTATGATGACAGACCACACAGTATAAAAATCCAATTCTAAAATTTTTTGAAGTTATATTCAGTGATTATATTGCTTCATAAATAAAACAAAATGTACTTCTTTGTTTGTTTTGTTGTTTTTGTTTTGCAATTCTAAGAAATGAGGGGAGAAATCTGCAAGGTCTACCTCCATTGTGAAATTGTTTTTAGGAGTACATGATTCGTCTTTACAAATACCTAGGGCTTTCTGTTGATTTGTTTCATGAGATTTCCTTGCTGCCCGACTCTCCCCTATATATCTATTCTTTGCCTATTTCCAGCAATATTTCCAGCTGTGACAAACAAGGATACCACTGCATTTCTGCACAATAGAGCTCTCTTACAGTGATCATTATCCATTGACTTGGTTATTGATTCCAGAGTCCCCAATCTTTCTGTTAACCTTTATTTTTAATTTACAAAAAGATGCCTCCAATCTAAAGATTTCCTCTTTCCATCTCCTGACTTAAGAAGCATGTCAACTATGGAACATTGTCATTCATCATGTATATGAGCTGTGATCAAAAAAATAAAGTTTTGGGTTGGTTTTTTTTTAATTAATATGAAGGAATATTTCCATGATATGTCACTGCTTAGTACAATAGTACATACTCACTGGTCCTCACTTCATTTTTCTGGGCATTGTTTATACATTAACAGTATTTTTCATGTGTAATTAAATTAAATAGGGGCTCAAATCAACAGTAAATAAGAGTAGTGTATAAGGAGATGTGGAATCTTCAGTATTGTCAGAGGACAGCAGATGATTACTACACTGAGAAGAAAAGATACAAGCATTGTACTGAACTATATTTCAGCACTTTCAATATTAGTAATTCACAAAAGTTGCTAAATTAAATTAATTAAAAAATGGATGAAAACTTAATCAAATTAAGCAAACTGTAGTTGTGAGTAATCGGAGGTATCCATGTTTGCACATAGTTTCCCATATGCAAAGAAATGTTTGAGCAGATTGTTATTTGTTTTATTCTCTATTCTAGTTTTGGGATTCTCCCATAAAGAAATTCAGTTACAGTATTTGTAATTAAGACAAGAAACCATATTCATTTGGGGAAAGCAGACTGAAGATGAGGGTTAACCACATTTAAAAAGAGAAGCTAAATTAAAAAAAGTCCCAAAAATATAAAATTCACTTAAGATATTTAAAATTATGCAAGCAAAGACAGGTTATTACAATTCTAATTATAGACAAAGCGTATGTGAAAATTAGACATTTTAAAGAGAAAATAATTAAGGGTTGTAACAACTGCATTACTACTGATGCCATCTCAAGCTTCCTTTGCAGTATTTAAGAGCGCTCTCTTCTTAGACGAATCGTTTACTTTTTTGTCAGCATAACTCTTAGTGATGTTGACTCTCTACCCATAGCAGAACATGCCACCGACTAATGTGTTATCTTACAGCATTTGATTTTTTTTTTATGAGAAGGTACATTAATTCATAATTAAAGCATTTTAAAAGTCATCTTGATATTGTTCAGTTTCTCTATGTAACGTATAGGTTTTCAGAAATTCATTTATTCATAGGAATAAACACCCTATAAAATGATCCAGGGACACTTGAATGATATCTGGCAAAAAATGACTAACCACAGGAGGTTATTTCTAATCTTGTCCTTTCGGTTTAGTAAGTTTTTAGAAGCAGGAATTGTTTTGCGTTAAAAGCTCACAGAAAAATACTAGAGCTGCGACATGCTAACACACCTTTGTGGAAATGAAATGAAACTACTGAGTAGCACTTCACCTTTGTAGGTTACCCTAAGTAGAAACAGTACATCGGGAACAAAGTGCATACAGCACGTATCTAGTTGATATTACTGATCAAAATTAATAGAAAGTAACTTGCTTACCTGTCTGACACAGCATGCCTCAGCCATACATGCAAATTATTTTATTCACATAACTTTAAAAAATATATCTTCATTACCCAGAATAAGCACTTAAAAGGCAAATATGCATGCATAGCATTGTAACATTCATACCATGGTACTTTGTTCTAAAAATACAGAATCCATGAACAGCACTTCAATCTAAGAAATAGTTCACTGAAATTTCTTAATCTGTTGATTTCATTAAGAAACAGAAACATTTAAAACAATGTCTAATTTAGCATCTAAAGAAATTTTTCAATACGTATTCAAGACTTCAGAAATTATCTTCCGTGATTCCAAGGGAAAATTTTCTTATGTCAGGAATTGAGAAGTGTGACCTTACTTCTCGCTGCTATTGTAAAGCAAAATATACGCATGTATCTGTCTTTCACAATATACATCCTCCCTTCATGACTGTACATTAGTACTCGACAAATGTTAAAGATAGCACAGATTTTGTTAAGGGTACAGTTTATGAAGAAAACATAGGATATTCTTTCTTTTCTTTACAAAAGGATGTCCACACACTGCAAAGACTTAATTTTATGCAATTTGACAAAATCCTGTTCCTACTGAAGTCAAAAGCAATTTAGGCATTGACTTCAAAGGGCTCCCAATTTTCATCTTGCAAGAGGACACGTTAATTTATGTGACATCACTTTTAGTTTATAGAAGTTAAGTCTTTGCATGTTTCTCTTATGCAGATTTTAATAATCTTTTATTCCTGGTATTATTTCCACCAAATGTGTTTCATTTTGAGGATAAAAATACAGAGCAAAAGAAGAATAACTGAATTTTTTCCAGTATTGCAAAAAATCAAATGCCTGGAAAGAAAGCAAATGGAAAAAATATTGTTTTGCCTTGGCTAGTTCAAGCTTAGACACAGTTCATTCTCAATTTCCACCGACTAAAACAATGTCAATGAGAATTGAGGGCACTCAATAGGTTCAGGTTCTAAATCAACTGAAATAATACTCCTAAGACGAATAATGATCTTTAGTAGCAGACCATCATGAAGCTGTACATATATTTGTCTACATTGTACAAGGGTCACAGACATTAACTGGATGATCTACAGCTTGGGAATGTGTACATCTCATGCCTGGTTCTCAATTAAGGCCTAAAATCTCTCAATTTACGGCTATTCATGGATTATAATAAAACAGCCTGCTTTGGATATCACAATTATCTGCAGAGCAACAAGACAGTTATGAGACTTCAACAAGGCAAATTTATAGAATCATCTTCAGCTTCCACTGGTCAAATATTTATTAGCAGTAAATGAGGTCTTACCTGTCACTGTAGGCAGCTGCAGTGGCAGTGGCAGGCTGGGCATACCGGTAGGCAGCATAACCACCCTGAAACACAAACTCACGCTCTAACTGGATTGCTACAGCACCTTAAAAAACATTTTGCAAAATTTAGCAACAACTGAAAGCGTGCTGCCATGCTGTACGTTCAGTCAAGGGGTTAAATACATAGGAAATATTTCAGTGAATCATTAAGCAAAATTTATGATTGTACTTGTTAAGATCTGTCCCAGAGATCAGGAGAAAGCAATGCACTGTATTCATCAACGTTTTCTTTACAAGACAACACTGTGTTCTTCCACAAGTTTTCAAGTAGCAGTTGTTCTTATGAACGAGGTGTATGTATATAAATAAAGCAATGTTGAACTCAAAAGAAAAACTCAGCTAATAATCAATTCTTTTTTGTACAAAATACGATTTATCATGTCTGGTTGATTAAACCTATGAATTTGTGCACTCAATTAACACTTAATGTTACATACGCTTCCAATTTATACATAAAATTATAATGAAGAAGCAAAATTCTCTTCTTCCATGAATTAACATTCAGTTGTATGTAACAGTAATTGCAGCTGTTCAATTAAGCAAACAGGACAAACAAACACACATTTGAAAGGAATTGTGTGCAGTGATGCATTGATTATCAAACTGTGAAAACAGCAGAGCTTCCTGTTCAATGGACCACGGTGTTATATCAACCATTTCAAAATGATCTCAGCATGCCAATTAACAAACAGAGGCCAGTCTCCACAGATAACACAAACACGATTTATGTCCCAATTAGAATTCACCACCCCATAATCCTCTGGGACAGGGGACTTTTGTATCGCCTTCCCCACCTTCCCCCACCTTAACAAAGAGTTGAATAAGAAAGTATCACATCACTCAGCTTTGAATAAAATTCACTCCTTTGCTAACACGTTTGCTTTAATGGATTGATTTTGTTTTGTTTTGTTTTGTTTTGTTTTTGGAAGGCTGCATTCACACAAGAGATGATGCTGAACGTGAAGAACAGGCTACGATGTGTCAACCTTTACTGTAACAGCTGTACATTTTTACTGCATGAACTTTTGTGGGGTATCTATTTTGATTCTACAAATAAAAATTCACTCCTTTCAGAAAAGCAATTTCAACGACTTTTACAAGCTATTTCCCCTTCTACTACTCCGCTTGGCGGAATCGCTTTCATCCCTAACACGCGTAAACCTTTCTTGGCTAGCAGATTTGAAGGAAGTTGGGTTTGGAAATCAATCATACAGCTGATAATGCCGCATCACCCTAAGAATAAACATATGTTTTACATAGTCTGACAGCTCATTAGAAACTCCAGGCTTTGAATTGCCAACTCACTTGAGGAACATTCTATCGGATTTTTTTCCAGTGCTCACACAGCGAACAGTCCATTTACCTCCCCGCTCCCGGCCAGCTCCCTGCCAGCAGCAATTGTGTCACACAACCACGGGAGTACGGCAGGGGGGCTCAAAATACTACATACGCTCTCTCTTTTCCAGCAAGCCGCTTCTCTGTGCAAGTGCAGAAGCACTGAGACGAAATACTTTCTCATTTTGGATCATTTGATTTTTTTATAAACCAATAGAAGGCTATTACTGTCAAAAATGTATCTCAGGCACATATTGCTTGCAGGTATGTGCATACAGGCAGTGAGATGTCAAATGATGTCACCAAGTGCAAACTGAGCCAGTAAACAGCGAGGCTGAGATGATAACGCAAGCCACACGCTTGGTCTGGCTTCTGCTACCAGGAGAAAGGTGAGAGATTATACAAATTTATCTGGTCTCCCCTCCTGGTTTTTGAGTGCTAAATTTAGCACTTTCTTTTTCTTTACTTCTTTTTTTAATTTATTGTTTCCCCCCCCCCCCCGAGCGCTGATACGAGGGAGTAGAAATGGTAAAAGTACAAAGAAGATATTAAACTTGTTTCCATGATCCAGTCCTGAACAGGTGCGGCAGCCAGCCAGCCACTCTGCACTGGGGCATCACTCTGTTCGCCACACGTACGACTCTCTTGCTTGTCCTGTCACCTGTTTCTAAACCCCCTATTTAAACACGAGAGCCACTTCATTTCAATCTAACTATGCTCAGGATGACTCCCACCGCGGTACAGAATTAAGAACGGGCCACCATGAGAAGCAGCAACATTCCGGTGTTCTTAATCAGGCCCAAAGGAGGCAGGCTGTTCGCATACCGGCTAGTCTTAAATCTGTGGATGGTAGGCTCTGTGGGGATTCTATCTCTTCCCTTTAGTTAAATATCACTAAAAATTGGTCAGTCTGTGAAGACAGACTCTTCCTTGCTCCCTAAATTTAAGAGTAACATTCCTTTTATGCTTACATTTTGATTTGCTTTCATCAAAGAACTGCTGCTGAAAAATGAAGCTCAAATCTGAACTTTATTAAGATGCTTTGGATTCAACAATCAGTATCCCATTTGTGAGAGTCCTGGAAAACTGAGTCTAAAGCAACAGAATGAGATCGAAGTTATTGAATTTACCTGAATTCTTTGGAGAACTAAAATGCAGGAATCATTTGGTTATCATAATTCCCTACCAGCCCATGTCATGATTTCATATTTTTAACATAAGCTGTCACATACTTACCCATAAAAACATTCTTAAGCAAATTATTTTTATGGGGTTTGTGTTCTGCAGTTTTGGTGTGCTACTGTTTTCTTATTGTTTTGTTGCAATTACTTCAGATGATTTATCCTTGCAGCAACCTGTCAGTACACTTTGTATTGGGAAACGGGATGGGAATCTGATTCAAACACCTCAACTCTAAACTTCTCTGACACGTTCTACTTCGGAATTTTTCTCTAATTTTTAACTTGGCTGATATCTTAGATGAAGAATACCCTTGTAATATCCACTACATATACATCTCGGTAATATATTAAATATTTATGTTCATGCCTTCGACTATATTGCAAAATAAAATATTTAGAACAAAATTATGTAATAATTACATAACAATAAATAACAGTTTTCAGTTCCTGTTTCAGAAATGTTTTAGCAATGCTTTTTCCCCCTCACTCTATACATTCAAACAGAGAATACCTGACTGTAATGCTGTAAATCATTATTTTGAAGATTCAGCTGAAATAATAAATTCAGCTAAAATAATGGAAAAATGTCTACTGCCTTATCTGTGCTCCCATATTTGCTACTTCCAAAACAACCATAACACAATGTTACAGCAGTTTAAGTTGTTTTAAAAAATTAATTACAGAGTCAATACACTCACAGTCCAAACATAGAAATATCTCTCACTGGCATAAAATACTGAACGGGACACTCACAACAGTAAGTGTTTTATTTCATGGGGTATGAAGAATATCTGTGATTTTGCGATAGAATCTGGATAATAAAATGCAACTGGTAGACTATTCTTATCACTTATACACAGAGAATCCATTTTCTCACATAATTATTTATTAGTATGATTTTACAAGAGTCTACTTTCAGCATAATGAGTTTTTCCCATCAGTCAGTATGTCATACCTGTGGTAACTTATTGCCATACACATGCTCTTGCAATACTGCTCTATAAAGAAACAGAAATGTAATGATTTGAATGAGTAAGGAAAGAAGGACGGAAAGGAAGATTTAAGGAAGGAATTTAGACGAATTCCCCAAAGCCACTCATTACAATTTCCCTTTCAATGTTTTCTACATCTTTGCGGCTCAGGCAAATTGAAAAAGAGCAGTAGGATCCATCAAAGATCAGTAGCCAATTGTTACAGACAAATCTTAATCGATTTTAGAAAGAAATTGCAGATTTTTTAGATAACATACGATAAAATGGAAACGAAGAGAAAATCAAAGGCATGTGAATTTTTAAATAAACTCTGTATATCTGTAGTAAGAATAATTTCCACAAAAACAAGTCATACAAATGCACATCTGTAGATTATAAAACCATGTATCCACGTGTGCACCTCCTCCTAAAAATACCCAAATTGCTTTTTTTGTCTTGATCTCAGGTGTACTGGCAGTGTTTACTGTAGATACAGATAAACTAAGTGACTCTAAATGACGGGTATTTTTTTCATTAGTTTTTCCTATTACTAACATATTTAATATTCCATGTGAATGTTAGAATTATTTTCCCTCAATTTTTACTTTCTGTACTTCCTTTCACTCCAGGATCTCAAAGTATTTTGTGAACATCAATTACCCAAGGTACAAAACCTTCTCTGGTACTGAGAATTATACCTATTTTATTAGCTACAAATAGAGGAATAGGATAAAAAAAAAAGGCATGAATTATACCCGGCCCTGCAGAATATAGAATGTAGAAGTAGTCATTTCCTCTTCCTCTACTCGTGATGTTGAGGTTTAAATAGTATTTGTTCTGCTCATGGAATAAAACTTTGACTGGGAGAATTAAAAATAAAATATCCAACACCTGTTTGTGCTGGCTCAACTTCTGGAACAGGGTTATGAGAAAGGTTCATGTTATTTCTATATTGTGTTCCCAGAGATATCTGTCACCTCAGAGAAGCTCTTGGTAACATACCCAAACTGACACCACCTGTACTAACTGCAACCAAATGCAATCACCAGGACCGATCCAGCATTTTTTTGAATGTACTGTTTATATCACAAATAAAGATCAGAGAGGTAAAAAGACATTTCATCATGAGATCTCAAAACTTTTGAAAAGGTATCATGGAGTGTTCCAGCACACAGAGCACCAGGAGGAACAACTCACTGCTCCTTGGGGATCCTTTTGGCCTTGGAAAACTCATTTCTCCACTTCTCCTTCTGCTTCTACAAGTCACAGGAAACGGCACATCCTTCCATTTACAAAACACAAAAATCTCTGGTACTTAAAAGACTGACTTCAGTGCTAACTACATATCCTTGCTTTTCACTTTAGAACAGCACCTTTCAGGGTGTCTGATTGCATCGCTGGACTCCTACCTAGTATCAAGGGAAAGTTGCTTAGATAATTATATCTGCTTTTTCCTTGGGAAATAAATACATGGTCCACCTTCAATACCAGCCTATCTTTGAGCTAAAGGTAATGGCGGTAGCTATTGATAATCTCATCCCATCATCTCATCCCCCCATCGGGGGGGATCACAAAAGTACACCTTATTCTTGATCAGGAGCTCAGAAAAAAGATCTTAAACCTATGTACTTATATGTTGTCATGGACTCTCACCAGTTGCAGTATCACAGGTTCAGAATCCTGAGGAGAGGTCAGAAAATCTTGCCGTGAACAGTAATGTACATGGTAAAACCGTATTACCAAAGGAATTCTGAAGCTGGTGATGACAGAGTTTGGAAGTTTCTCCTATTTCTTTGCCTTCCCACACTTTAGGTGTGAATTGAAGACTGACATGTTCTGAAAGCATTCTTTATGACAACGCTAAAAAAAAAAACGGATTTAAGATAAAGCAGAGCAATAGTGTAGAGCTATTATTCTAACTGCATATTTCTGCGTCTGTTACTATTTTTGCTTCATTTTGTGGAGTGTATTTTCTTATTTTCACAGGTGTCAATCTTCATCTAGGAACTTCTAATATTTGCTGGCAGGCAACCTTAATTCTCTTTTAATGACTTTTTCTCTTAGTGAATCAATACTTAATTTTAAAAGGTCTTCCTTACTTCCTAATCATCTCCTTTATTTTTCCTACTCAAAGGCACATTTAAAAAGAAATTCAATAGCTCAGCTATTCCAGAAGCATTATTACATTGTATATAGAACTATATGAGATATAGAATATATTATATTACATCTTGAATCATGGCTGTTGATTTTTCATTTTGGGCTTCCCACTTATTTTTATATTCCTATTCTCTTCTATTCCTCTGGCCATTTGCTGTTCCTGGTTCACCCTGCAGTTTTCACCCAACCAGCATCTTTCTGCATCTGCCCTCCTTCCGTTCCACAAAATCTAGCCACCAAAGGCTATATTGATAGCTAGTTATGAAAAGACTGGCACCATCCATATTACTGTTGATACTCAATGTAATCATATCAGAATGAAACCCACTTTGATATACTTGTTAATGCATATTTTTGGTCTGGCTTTTCAGTCCCGTGTTCCTTTTGTTTTGCTTTCTGTGGTATTTTTAAGGTTCTTTTCTCTCCAATCTACTAATAAAACCTATATTGTTTAATTTTTTTTCTCCTTTTTTTCACAAAGCATTTTTTCTTTCATAAAGCTTCAGCTCTGGACTTAAAATGAAAAGCCGAGTAGAACTATGTCATAATCAATTGGGATTTAATAAATAACTTGGTCCCCTGCAAACTGATACACTAAGAACTAATACACTGTGAATTGTAAGGTTTCTTTTGATTTATGCCAGTTCTCTCTATCTCTCTCTTCCTCCCCTGCAAAACATTTTATATGCAAGAAAGAACAAATGTGAATAAAAATGAATTATAAAATAAGAAGCTATGTACATTATAATTAAAAAAAAAAAAAAAATCAAACAAATTTCCAGAAGGGTGTTTTAATTCTGTCAACTGCTGTAAAGGTAAACATTCTGCTGCATTAAGAGAACTAAGGAATGCAATCAGAAATACAAGGCTGCAACTGAGTGAAAACCAATGCACCAATACAGTTATTCCATTTTCTAACAGATGTGACTATTCCAGACAACAAAGCTGAGGCTAAGCTAGAAATTAGTAATTTCTTCGGTACTTTCCTCATTGAAATCACTTTCCAATTGGAAGCAAAATGTTGAAGTCTGTGAGAGGGTGTGAGGCCACCTAAAAATAATATTGTCAATCTCCAAAAGAGATATTCCTGTTTTTCAGCAGCAGCGGGTTCCAAAACTACGAACTGTTACATTAACTTTTAGTTCCCACATTAAGCAATCCTGAGAAATATGTCGTGTTGCCTTTCAGATTTTCGGCTTGGTAAACTGAGCAAAATGGGTGTCGCATCCTTTGACAGTTTGAAGAAATATGAAAAGTGGAAACCACACTTGAAGAAATTCCGCACTGTACCATCTATCCTATATAGCTCAAAAATTCAGCAGCAGCATGTTTAGGTGAGATTAAAGCAGCATACTACACTTGAGTAAGCCTTTGGGTGATTCTCATGTGCTGTAAACAATATCTTACTGATAACATCCCTAAGTACATAGGGAGAGAATTTTAACCCATGCTAATTGATTTTAAATATATTTTTAATCTACACAAATTAATTTTCAGGTAAATATCAGCCTCTTTCTACCTCCCTCAGAAAAACAAAACCTACTTCATCCATAAATTCAAATTGTTTTCCTTCTTTATATAAACTTATTACAAAAGAAAAAAATCTGTTCCCTTGGCAATAGTTCTAAGAGAATGCTGATACTGAATACAAGGAACATATTCTAGCACCACCTATTGAATTTTTAATATCCATACCAATTTCAACTCATCCATCTCTTTGTATCTCAACAGAGAGAGCACAACAGAAGTACAAGTAGGTTAGAGAAAGTTGTCTGGTGAAATAAAGTAAGTTAGGACCAGATTGCTTTATCAAAAGACTAACAAATGCAAAAGGTTACTGGAATACCAGTAAAATATTTTACATCTACTCACAGGGTATAAAAACTAATTATTTTAAAAGAGCGAACTGAAACCTCTTGCATACTCAGATGTAAATAGCCTCTTTGTACACATTCAAGGTAAAAACTTCAGTATTGGTAAGAAACTTAAAAAAATATTATTTAAAAGGAAATCAGTGACCAACGAGGTGAAGTAGATAATGATGGATCCAGGGCTAAAAATCCTGCCTACAAATATAACCACTTCTTATATCATGAGCAGTCTCTACGCATTTAATTTAAATTGGAATAAGATTTTAAAAGAGCAGATGGAAGTCTACTCAGATGTCATACAATACATAGCCGTATCTTAAACTTTCTATGTAATTGAGCTCTACTATCACCATGCCACTTACGTATACCCACTGTTGCCTGGATGTGGGAAAGCTATATTTCTCCATAAACTATTTTCATACTTCAGGTATTAATAATACTCAGCTTGCCTTGATTTTTAAAAATGAGCTTTTCGGGATTTGCAGAATGATGTTTCTGCTTTTTTTTATGTTTTCTTTGAACTTCAATTTTGAAGGGAGACACCCCTCCACACACGCACAGACATTTTTCACATCTTTTTGCATTCATTCAGCATTTGATTGAAGAGTTAATTCAGCTCCACTGAACAATGATAGATGTAATGAACAGAAAGGTCTTCCAATGTGAGAGATATTCTTCTCAATTCTTTCTGACAGGCAAGGGATGGTAAATAGACAAAACAGAGTCAAGCTAGGCAGCAAACTTGTAAAAAGAATGACTCTGGTAATGTACAAGGACAGCATGCACATCAATGAATACTTACATAAATGTCTGCACCATAAAATCCATCCTGGTATACAACACTGCAAGGATGCACACACAAAGAAAAACATCCATATTAGTGCATTTCCACATGCAAATGCCACCAACCCCTGCGCAGCGGAGGTTAGTCTTGTCACAAGAACAGAGGGAGGGGGGGAGGAAGGCACTCTTCACATTGGTTAAGGAGGTTGGTAGTAATTCTCAGAAGTGAAAACTCTACGGAATACAACATCTTACGAAGTATGCCAAATGCTTAGTCAAAGAGAGGCAAAGCATGGCAGGATTGGAAAATAATTTTCATAAGATTTTGGTTTGTTTTTTTTTCTTTTCTTTAAGAAACCGCATATTGGCTGCATTTTTCCTTTAACAGTTTTCAGTGGGCCAATCCTACAAACAGTATTAATACATCAACAAAATGTTATCTCCTGAACTACCACTTTCTTGTCCTGCAAATATGTCAGCCCTCTGAAACAAAGCAGGAGTTGCATTACTTAGATGGAAAACAAAACATCGCATAAGTTTATACAATGAGAGAAATGTATGAAATAACTATACTGGCGGCATGCTACCCATCGGGTGGAATCTCAATACCTCAATGTACACAGAGATGAGAGTGTTCATAGGTACTGCACTGTTGGCTTGATACACGCTTCCGCTAGTGACAACAGGTCTGTTAAGAATGTCATGGCGGTATTCTCATAAACAAAAGTATTAACCTTCCTCACTTTATTATTTCACTACTTGGGCGAACATGCCAATGGTTCTGAGCTCCCCTGCAGTTTTGGCTGGATACATTACTACTTCTTCTCTGAAAAAATGTAGTATTGTTATATTGCTGCTAACAGTATACCCAGAGACTTCTGCATTTCAGCTAAGATAAACCATCAGTGTAAACAGTTCAAATTTTAGATTCTAAACCCTTCAGGATAAATGACACAGTATGACAAAGATGGTTTAAATGATTACAGTAAATAAAACTGGAAGTACACAACAGCGGCCTACCAATTACACACATTACGTAAGTCCTGCAATTTTACATCCATTTGGCAGTTCTGCAACTTAAAATGGGTATTTCCAGTATCAGAATCAACCCATGCTGTTTCGAGAGCTAAATATGAGAGCACACAATAGGGTTTTTGCAACAGTGTTTTCAATTTAGGAATACTATTATCTGGGAATAATAGCTATTATGAAGTTGCTAGCCTAAGCTGTTTTACAATTCCAACAAGAATTTTCATGTCAGAAATACAACCGATCTATTGAGGTCAATGACCAAAACCCACGGGCTGAGCTGGTATGCGTCTAAGTCAGAATCACTTGAGAAAATCATAAATATGCATACATGCACACAAACCACATTGATAAAACCACACTGATGATAAAAGTTTGCTATGGAATAATAATGTGTGAAAACTCTGCTCCACTTAAATCAGAGCATCTGCCATTTGCTTCAGCAAGGTCAGACCTCTACTCATGTATTTTTCTATTTATTATGTCTGCAGAGCAAAATATGCCAAACCTGGTCTACATTGGTAGCTTTGAGAGAGCCTGCTATTTACATTGTAGTGTACCCTCATTTTGGTTTTGATATTCATTTTTTTCCATTTATTTTGATATTCATTTTAAAACATCACATGTCTTTCTTTTACTTGTTTGCACGTAAGGAATAAAACATTACACGTGACTATGAGGTAGGAGTTCACAGTCGTGAGCAACAGGGAAGGAGTTTTATGAGATAATATACAAACGATACAAAGTTTACTGAAGACGAAGGGCCCACAACCCTCAGTTCCTCATATCCCTGCACCATTTGTGCTGGGAGGAGGTGAAGGAGCTGGAAATGAAGCTAAGCCTGCGAAGAAGGGGCAGGGAGAGGCAGAAGGTGCTTTAGGTTCTGTCTTTGTTTCTAACCATCCAACTGCAATTTAATAGGCAATAAAGTAAATTAAATTTTCAAATCGAGTCTGTTTTGCCCGTGATGCAAATTGGTAAGCAACCTCCCCATCTTTATCTCAACCCAAGAGCTTTTCCGTCTTACTTTCTCCCCCTATTCTACTGAGGAAGGGGAACAAGAGCGCAGCTGGGTGAGGGTCTGGCAGCCAGCCAAGGTCAACCCACCACAGTACATCAAAACATACTCCTTTCTATCGTTACGATACATTTCTATTCAGCAAATAACGCTTTTGAGAGAATATGTGTCAGAAAGGGGACCTTTTCCGTTCCTCTCCTTGGTGATCTGTGGATATGCAGTGAAGATGTCGCAAGACGAAAAAGGGCTGATATGTCTGGAATTCCCAAGTGCAGCTGGTTGTAATCTTGGCTAGATTACATTCATTCCCCTTGGCCTTCCTTTTACATACAAGGCTCAGTCATGTACAGACAGAAACTTATTTTGAAGTCTAAATATGCAACTGCTTGATAAATCTTATACCAAAGGGAGCACCCTGAGACACGAATGCATGACTCTGTCATTAAACACGGTTAGCATTAAGATGAAGTGACAGAATCAAGCAAATGAATATTAACACTCCTAAGCAGGGCATGCACTATGAAAAGGTATCAGCTGATTTTATTTCCTCCATAGGTACAATAGTGTATGTTAAATATAGCATACTTGTAGTTATATTGCCGTATATAGTATGATAGTGATGTTAAATGTAAAACCTTCTGCTTCTTTGGAAGTTTGAAGAAAAGTAATTCTTCAGACTTTCATTGATTTTTCAGAGAATATTTTCTCTACTCACTGTCCTTGTCATTCGTTGACTCCTGTGACTGAACCTTACCAGTGGAATCAAATGTATTTTCTAACAGCACCCTTCATCAGAAGGACAAAGTGTAAACCACCAAGAGCTATATTTTGCTCTTGTCCTTTTCTTTCCTTCAGTATGTAATTTGGTGTATATATGTATAAAAATAAATAATGGTAATTTGCTTGGCTTATCATCCCCTTTTCTCTCTCTGAAGCTGTAGGCAGAAACCAGATGATAAGTCTCAAGCATGGGAAGAGACCGAATGCATCACACAGGGACCCATCTCACCACAGCTCCTTTTACACTCTATATTCAAAAACTTGTCTTGGCAGACAGATAAATCTTGAGTTCCTTGTAAATCAACACAGGGTCTGAAAATAGCCACGTTACTGACATCTGAGTTACTTCACACAGGAATGGATGATATGTTAACGTGCTACCTGGAGGCATTGAAATAAGAACAACAAATTTGGGGGATTTATTCAGTTGTTTTTTTATGAGTTTATTGTGCTAAGGAAAACTCAGAAAAGAGAAATCTTGATTTCATAAGAAAATGTGCATCTAAATAACATCATATGTGGCAATCATTTCCTGAATTTTTTTTTTCTATAAATATGAAACTGTTTTTTCATCAACTATTATACATCTGCTTTGCATGGTTTTAGCTGCTTCATTTAGTCTCTGTTCTTATAATCATTTTTGTGTAACTATATTAAGATAAACTCTTTACTAGTTTAGATTCCACCTTTATAATATCCTGGGAGGACTACATCTGTCTTCATTATCATTTTTCTATCCTCATCTTCCAAAAGGATTGGGTTGACTAATCTATCAACGACATAAGAAGACAGTTCTTGAGCGCACAAACCTTAGTTCAGGAACTTCATAGCAGCTGAGTATATACGGCCCTCAGACATACACACAATCCACACGAGTTAACATACATAACCTAAGGCAGGTTAAGTGCATGGAGTAATTGATTCAGTGTAACAAACGGGCATTACAATCATGACTTCATTTATTCTGGTAGGAATCATGGTTACAGTTTGCTATTTCCCCTCCATCACTAAGAGAAAGCACATGAGGAACAAAAGTTCTCTGTCTTCTGATGGCTGGTAGGGTTGTCTTCATTGTCCTACATATACTTTCCAGGTCTTGGAAATCACCTTTTATATGAAATTTTTTATATGAAGCCTTCATGAAACAAGTAATAGAAAAGATGCAACTACAACCTTATTTGAAATAAACCAAAGAAACGACTAAAAACTAAAGTAACACCTTTCAGCACTCTGATAACACTACGTTCACTGTTGTAAATATAGAACTGAAACTCTTGTATGAGGCTGTTTCAACTTTTTAGAAAGTTCTCTAATTCCAGGTTCTCATCTTTCCAGTTTCAATGTTTTCTGCCACGAACAACTTACATTATCTGCTTCGGAAAATTAATTGAGGCCATTGCTGCAGAGAACAAAGCTGGAAGACATAAATCACTATGTGCTGGCAAAACACATTTTTTGTTCTAACAATTGCACATATATACAAAGCCCAGAGTCTAAAGCGAGAGGAACTTTCTGTGAGCCTAAAGGAACATTTTGGAAAAAAACATAACCACCGTAGTAGTGGAGTGGCTTACATTAATTATCCTTCCTTCTTAAATTCAGAATAAGGTGTTGGAAAATAAAGCTGCTTCTTCATTTTGAATCAGTTAGAATGTAGCACTTCAAAGCAAATATTTTAACAAAGGGGAACAGTTTCTGCACAGTCTCTGTTAGTTCTCCTCCACTCTACCCAACTTAATTTTGTTTAGGGTTGGGGTTTTGTTTTTTTTTTCTTCTTTTCAAAGAGAAAAAAAAGCATATTGCTATCCCGAGACAGACACCAGAAGTGGAGTTATGGACTGAAAGCTAATTCTCTGTTAGCTTCATCAGAACTGGAAGGAGCGGAGGGGAAACGTGATGGCAAAGTCATCACGCACTAAACTTGTGAAGAACTTGAGGCAAATGATGCTGGAAATAGAAGGGCTTCTCATTAATTTTACTAATACTGCTATCTGCCAGTAGTATCTGCTGTACTGCCAGACAGACAGTGACATTGCCTCTTCTTGACAGTAGTATAAAGATGGAGCATGATATTCATGATGTTTTACTATTTGGCAAATGATTTTCAAGAATGCTGAGGTACTAGTTGCTGCAGAGTTCAAAAGCAATTACAGGCATGAAAATCAGATCACCCACTTTCCATAGTTTGCCAAAGAGAACAAAAACTGCTTCTTTCTCCTCTCTTTTGGCAATGTAAGTACTACCAATTGCATCCAAAATCTGTCATAAGAGTACCTTTACTAGTAGCTTCTGCTTCATTAGGACATTTCTTACAGCATTAGTAGGCACTTTGTCAATAAAATACATAAAATAATCCTAGAAAGACAGAGGTCAAGTCAAGAATATTTTTGATTGTTACATTTGTCTCTCTTTTTTTTTTTCATAATTTAAAAATTATTTTCTACAAAACACTACCTAATACCCAGAGAGAAGCCTGCAAGAAAGGTCAAAGAAGCAGTAAGCTCAAATCCTCCCCCACGTGGGAGGTGTCCCAAGAAAGAAGGTACGGAAAGGAATTTAGTCAACTTAAAATAGTATCTGCTTTGCTCCTCAACCAAGTCACCAATCTTGCTGTGAAGCTCCTGCAGAGCCCCCTGAGATAAGCGGGCAATAGCTGAAAGCTCCACAGCTATATCCTCCTATACCGACAGGCTCCGATCTCCTCGCCCCTCTCCTGCCATACACAACACCACCATCTCCTGCTTCTCTTCCTCCTGCAGCGCAGTGTTGAAACTGAGCTCTTCATGCAATATAGATCTCCAAACGTTTTAAATTTCAGCATTCAGTTGTCTCACAGAAATGAACCTTTACTCCCTCACGTTTCAGCTTCAGTAGGTTTTCAGGTACATAAATGAATTATACCCACCAAGTTACGAGCAAGCTGCACATTGCAGTATTTCAAGGCATTAGAAATGATGCCACAGATGCTAAAACCAAGGTATTTTCCATGAGCTAATGAACAAGATGCTATCCCAAGAAACTAGTGAAATGCCTCACTCACAAGGACAGGATCCGTTAATTATTTATGTAGTGCTACATATGTCATGAACACCGATTTCATTTTTAAGTGACACACTTCAAAGGATGGGTGCTGTTCTTTGATTTGTAAGAAAACAATGCCCTTAAATATGGCTAGAATCAACAATTTTCCTCAGACCTAGCAAAGCATGCTGTATTTGCTGCTTCCCAGTAGCAGCAGATGAGAGCTTTTCGCATGCATCACACTAGCTTGTTTTGCCTAATGACCCCAAGATCTTCTAGATTTCCTTACAGCCTGGGACCCGTTGCCATTTCTTAACTTTGTTGATAAACAGTTTCTAAGAAAAGGTCACAGCCAGCATCAAACAGGACACCAGTGAACAAGAACAACTACAGATTCAAGGGAGACTGAAGAGAAAGAAGGCTTTTGTTCCAGAGCAGGGAATCCCGAGACAGTGCTGCCGAGATAAACACCGGTAAGCAGCATGGCAGACGTGTCTAAGAAATACGTGTTCTTAGCTTTACAGTTGATTTCCAAATTTAAGGCAAAATAATTCGTTTTCAGTTCCAAAACTTTCTAATATAAACAAGTAAGTGTGAAGAAAATTATTTCAGATCAAGTACTAGATCTTATTTCATTAATAAGCTTTCTAAGGTTAATGAAATAAAAGAAAATGGAAAAGGTCGTTTGAAACTTCAGCTTTATATTTTACACTTACGTGTTCTTTTTCAAAAAGAAAAGTAATGTTTTTCTAACTACACATTGCTAGAAATTAATGTAAATTTATAATTAAAATTATATCTGTCAGTATACAAAATAAATGTCTTTTTTTTTTTAGTGATTGAAAATACTCCAGTTTGAAACTATTTGCTTGGCTCTAAGGCTGGGCTCCTTCCTTGAGTGAAAAATGAGAAATTGCTACTAAATGAATTGCAAAATAGCATTCAAAGCTTTTACCATCTTTCTTATCAACAAATGATATTCCAAGTTGTTTGCTTCCCTCTGTAAGTTGATTCATTCTCTGTGATCTCTTCATTATCTCTGTAATTTCCGTTGACTCCTACTCCCATTGTGACTGAAAACCCCATTCTTATAATTTACTTTCATTGATCAAGGATTTTTTCTGATGAAAATTCCTTTTTGCTTCTTTGATAGGTCAGAGTACATAATGGGTGAAGCACAGAACAAAGCACTGCAAGGAAACTCCAAATTCTACTATCGTATCAGTGAAGTTACAAGCACAAAATCTAATACACTAGGCCAAAGAAATTACTTCAGAATAAAGCTTTATTAATCCAACTGTGGGTCAGTGCGGTATGTATTATTTCTGTACTGATCCATGAATTACAGAAGTTGGAAATTTGTTTTGTGCATCGGAAAGCAGTGCCTTATTATGGAGGTGGATGGAGAAAATGAAACCTGACTACTATCTGAACTAAGACTTATCTAAATTAAGACAAAGCTTACTAATTGAAAACTTTTGCAGAGTCAAATTGTGACTGACAAGGTGAGCCCTGGATTACTAAGGGTTCATCTCAGAGAGAAAGAAGTCATCAGAACAGCAAGATGTGAGTTTTTCAGGATGCAATGCATGGCTCCCTCTGAAGTGAGCTTTAAGGACAGGTCATGAAGGTAACAGGTGGGACATGTCCAACGTAACTGTCAAACCACCCCACAGAAGAACGTGAGTGCCGAGCTGACCTCTCGGGACCCAGTTCTGAACCACCGCTGAACCTTCCTGCAGTGCAAAACTTCTGTATTGACCTACAACCGGAGTTCACAAAGCTTATACATCTAACTTACTACCTAAAGATGCTGAAAGCAAGCAGTACAATTACATGGGAATATATATGTATTACACTTGGAAATTTAATTCTTCCTGCTGAGTCACTGTACTAACTGAACCATAAAAACCTACATAACACACACAGAGCACCCGCATGTGGCCCCTTAAATTAAAGCAAATTTAAGTTACTTACTGGTTTGAAAGTATTTACTCATTTTGCAAATACTAACAAAAAATTATTACGCGATTCAAAAATTGTATCACACACAGCCGGTATATATTTTCTTATATAACTTTATGACTTGGTATTAAACTAAGATATTATGTTCGCGACATCATGAAACTGGTAATAACCAATGTTGTTATCTTGCTATATATTGTACACTATGTTAAAATTTAAGAATTTCTTTTTAAACTAAGTAGAGATGGAAAGAGTCCACTTTATTTATATGCAGTGCCCACTTTGTAGCTGAGCCATTCAGACTGAAATCAGCTCTTGTAGGGCACTATAAACTTGTTCCTGTCGTTGCCATGTACAAATACCTGGACTAACTCTAAATGAGAGTCCGGGCAACAGCAGGATAACTTCGATAGGACGCCATCCTTGTCCAAAGGGAACCCAGGCAATCTTCAAAAATCATGGTGTCTTCCTCCAGTAGTGACAGAATCACAGAATGGCCTAGGTTGGAAGGGACCTTTCAGATCATCTAGTCCGACCATCAATCTAACTCTGAAAAAACCCATCACTAAACGGTATCTCTAAGCACTACGGCTACCCGTCTTTTAAACACCTCCAGGGTATTTAAAAGTGCCTCCAGTGCCTCAACCACTTCCCCAGACAGCCTGTTCCAACGCTTAATAACCCCTTCTATGAAGAAATGTTTCCTAATATCCAGTCTAACATCTTAGAACATCTTACTTCTCTGAGGTGGTAACTGCCCAATGTGAAGGAATGGCTGAAGTGCTTGTCTTAAATATCCCTGAAAATCTAGCTCGCTGGCTGACTGACTAGAGTAGCAAACTTGTCTAGAAAAAGACACACTTTTTGGCTTAATAGAACAAAGGCTTCATGAGAAACCGAGGGAACTAGTGAAGGGCGCCCGTCTTCTATCGTAACGGAATAGGAGGACAGGTTCTTGTGCTGCAAGCTCCCTTCCAAGGGGGTATCCACAGCGAGAGCAGAGGACCTGCTGAGCAGGATTTTCACGAGGGCAGAGAGAGAGAGGGATCACCTTTACGCAGAGACTTTGCAAACCCTTCCTGACCCTTTCTCAGAAAGATCCGGTTGCTCCACAGAGAGGTGGTGGCGTATCTACTTCAAATTTTTTATGATAAAATACTATTCTGGCCTGGGATCTGCTAAGTTTTCTGATGTTCCAAACTTCTCAATTTCGTAATAGCTGAAAATCTTTTGACAATGTTAGGGCTTTTAAATATCATACGCAGCATACAAAACCTTTCTGTGTCAGCATTTACAGAGCTACAGGAGTATTTGTTTCTCCCTTCTTTCCCTCAAAAATATACTTAAAAAGTCTTCTGAAATAGCAGAAGATTATTTGGTTTCTAGAAACTATTACTATGAATTTCTCTCCTTTGTTCCTTAGTTTACTGCTTGGGTTTAGTAAACGTAGGTCACTGACAGTGAAACCTTAAGGCATTGTTTAAGCAAACATACTGAAAACCACACGGCCCTGAGAGGAGCACCCCAGATTCCTATTGTGGTAAGGATGTCAACTAGAAAAACTAAACAAACTGCAATAAAATTAAAAAAAAAATAAAAAAATCACTAAGCCTTCAGGTCCAGTGACAACTTTCAGCGGATGATTTGAAGAAAAAGAAGTTAACTCGATCCAACCTCCTTAATAACCAGATGTTTGCAATCATCAAAAATATATCTTTAGCTGAAACAATTTCTCTGTTCCAAAGCATTCCGTTTCTAAGAGCATCTACATAACAATATGTGACATCTAAAATGCTTAAGGCCACCAACCATGGCAGTACAAATTACAGTCATTTTTCAATACTCCGTGCAAGGTGCACCAGTTCCAGCGCCGGGGCTGGTGGCATGCTGCGTGGTTTCCGCGCCGAGACACCATCAGCATGCACCACAGTCACAACCCCTTGGTAGCCACGGGAGAGTCATGCTCATAGGCAAAAGAAGCCAATCTCCTTACCCGCCGTAGGCTGGAATTGGAGGGGGGGGAGCTGCTGCCCGAAACGTGTTGTACACCGTGCGACCTCGGCCCCTTAGGTGTGCACCTCGGTAGGCAGCAGCTGCGGTTGCAGCAGGGTAGGGAAATCCTGGCACTGAGAAGGAAAGAGAAAAAAAGAGGAATGTAAAATATTCACATCAGCCTAGCACTTTAAACCAAGGGTAACATAGTATCATGTTTCTGCTTATATTAAAGCATCCCTATAACTGGATGAGGAACTTGCCAAATAAGTAAATTATTAGTCTTTTAACCAGAGTCATAATCTTTTTTACGGAAAATCTTTATACGCAAGCAGGAGACAGCAAACTGGGCATTTAGATGGCAGTATCATAGGTGGCTCTGATTTTAGAAGACGATCATTATTAAAAATAACATTGACTGTTTTAGCCAACACTGCTACCAGGAGGCTCTTGAGGTCTAAGTCACCCAGTTCAGGCTCAAATTTATAATGCCAGAGCCATTTCCATCCCATTATTGGATCTATCTTCAGAAGTCAGCCCTGCTTTGAGTGGAGCTGAGACATTAGACCAGGTGACCTCCAGTGATCTAAATTATCCAGTGATCGCACCAGTATAACAGAGCTTTAATTTTGCTCCAAAGTTGATTATTAACTGCATCTTACTTGTGTACCAAGGGAAAGACAGACAAAGCAAGAGTTTTCTCAGATTTTAGGGCGTACTTTGTTCCTAACAGTATCCATTATTCCTTCAAAGTCAAGGGTTGCATAGTTTGGAAATATCTATATGAATTCAGATAATATTCAGATGCAGTAGAAAAATTTAGACACATAAAAAAAGAAATTAACTCAGATATTTTTATATTGTCATTGCAACTAAGTGTAAACATTAATTACCATTCCATGTGAGACTTAAAATATTTTAATCAGAAATTGAACAGTAACACAGTACTACTTAGAGGGTTTTTTTCTGTAAGAAGTCTGCAAAACTTCTCTCTTCATAAACTTTTTAATTGAAAAATAGAAAGGAAACTTTCCACTTTACTTTCTCTGCCATTTTTTTAACCAATACTTCATTTCTCCTTTGTACATATATTTCTGGCCAATGTTAGAACAGGTATTTTTGGAGTGATTTCATCAGTGAGACAGAGAAAATAAAATCCAGCTCTGTTGGCACTCAGGTTACTTCAGTTGTGCTTCACTTTGTTGAATTTTTTTCAGTATGTAAATAAAGAGATAAAAGAAATACATATTGCTTAGCAAAGCCCTAATAAGAAGCAAGCAAACAGAAGTAATGGATGCATAAACCAGTAAGATTTTCCAGTCTGAAATAGGGGCTTATTTCAATCCACATTTGTCTTTCATCTGTTTTAGCATTAATTTTTGACAGAAGCCTTGAATTTGAAAAAGAAAATGAAAAATTCACAACTTGTAGATGTCTCTGGCTGAACATATGAAGGAAAATACTGTAATTACAGTGACTTGTCCATTACTGCCTTACTACTACTACTAGGTCCTTCTCACTGACGAAAAGGCTGTACAGTAATTCTGCAAAGATTTACATGTCTGGAATACGACATAAAACAACCCTATGGCAATGCAACTAAATGAAAACAGGCTTCTAAAAAGTACAAACACCATATTTTTATTCCTCTTCCTGTAAAGAAATATGTGTCAAAATCAAAATGGTGAACTTACAGAACTCAATATACTGTTGGTAACTTTGCAATCAGCTGCATTGAAGAAGGCTTAAAGAAATCAAATGCACTTTTTTTTGGAAAAATGAATATATATATCATATATTTGGAAATTTGGATGCTGTAAGTACTTTTGCATATGCAACAACATTGAATATTGAACAGTAGAAATGCTGTAAACATGACCTACTGCTTAGACCACGTAACTTTTGTCCTTTTTGTTTCCAAGTAAACATTAACAGTCTTGCATACAAATTAGTACAATGTTAATGTAAAAATGTAAAAGATCATTTTCAGCGGACTGAAGATATAAGCAAACATTACAGTAAAAATATCTACAGGCTGGGCTGCAGTTCCTCTGATAGAGTGAACTGTCTCCCCATACCAACACAGATAGAATAAAGGTGCAATGCTCTAATAAAATTTCATGATGGAAGTTAGCAATACGTGAGAAAAACATGAGGGTTGGACATCATGGCATCATTGTTCACTTCTGTCCCTTAGAGAATGTATTTGAGAATGCCACATGCTGGAGACTTCCTGTCTTGGCTTAAATTAGGTAACATACATTTTATGTGCACAACATACATTTTTAAATGGTCACTTATCATAACTGTAATCACATCTGTTACTTCCGTAAAAGAAACGATCAAGTGCACTAGTGCTCTTCAGCATGGAAGGGAAGTGCCTGTGGAGCTATGACAAAGCTCCACAATCATGAATAATGGAGAAAATATGGGAAAAGGTGACTCCTCACACAACCTCTAATTAAGCCGCCATGGAATTTTCTGCCACTGGACATTGTGGATGTTAAAAGTTTATGTGACTGAAAATGATGAACAGTTCCCCTGCAGAGAAATGGTATTAAGACATCACCTGTGGTTTATAAAAACACTTCAAACTGTAGAAAGCTAACAGAACCTTCAAAGAACAATATACCCACACGCTAGCTCCAGTCTTACAACTTCTCATTAGGCATCCAGCTTTTGCTCCTTTGCAAACACAGGATATTGGACTAGATGGAGAACTGATCTAATCCAGTACAATCATCTCTGTTATCAGAGTAATGTTTAGCTGCAGTCCGCCTGCACTAGAAAAATTACTCGTCTCCATCTAGTAGACAGTAATTTCTAGAAGTAAGTTTCTCCAATAATTTGAGAGTTAATTTGTGCCTTTTTTTTTTTTTAATCATGCAAATAAATGAATAAAAACAAACAAAGCCAAAAAAATGTACTAAGAAGAGTTTGCTTAAGCAAATGGACAAAAATGGACTTGAGAGTCTGTCCAGGAAAAACTGGTATCTGAAATGGTGGTATCTCAAATGATAAACCTGAAGGGTGGTATTCTGTAGGTAACTTTAAAAAACTGTAATCTTTAAGGACAATCTTAAACTGCCAAGATTGAGAGAAATTTCTCTGACCTAAAAGCCACTGACAAAAAATTAACGAAGACTGACAACCTTTGAGCAGGTCAGGCAACTTCTTCAGTTACACGTGGATTTGTAGTTCTCTACATATTGATAGAAATCACAGTTTTACAGGAAAACCAGAAGCAGCGGTAAAGAAAACCAAACCAATTCGAAAAAGTCTAAGCTCAAGCAATATAAGGTATCTAACAACGTTTTGGGCTTGCAGTGCATAGTCTGGAAACTCCTGCTCTAAGATCTTTTTCAGCAATTAATTCTTTGTCATGAACATCTACATTTGGCAATATTTAAAGCAGTTGTCTTCTTTCAGGGAAACACTCAGGGTCCTAGACAATCTTCCTGCTGTAAAATGTACTGTTTGAAATTAACTCACCAACCCCTCCATAGAGTCACACGCCTTATACATGTGTGTGAAGAATGGACCTGTCTCTTCATTTTCAGAAGAAATGGGTAAATATAGGTCTAATGAAAACCAACTGTAAATGCGCAGAAGTTGTATGGGAGACACTAAGGACATACCTCTGCGAAAGCATGAACTCCTGAAGTGTTTTGTGAGCACTTTTTTCCTTTAAATTGTACCATTCAGTCCAGCTTTCACACAGACATATTAAAATACATATTTTGCAATACTTGAGCATTTATCCTAAATACTCTTTATTCTTCATGGTGGTCACACCTTGGAAAGAATTACAAGAAGGGCCACTGACCTTAAATCTTTGACAGCGAATGGCTGTCTACAAAGAAATGTCACTGGAAAAGCAGAGTGGCCCCATTGATTAATGAGTAACAAAGAACATAAAATATTTTAAAAAATAATATTACGTTTTTATGAGAAAGATGTCTTTCTCCTATGAAAGAGGAGAAAAAGCTAGAAGACAGAGATGGCAGGAGGAGTCACTTAGCCCGTAAGTGTTTACCAAATTCAGAATACAGAATGGAGCCTTGGCATTCGTGGGAGATACTAAGACAAGACAGTGATTTCTATCATTTTCAAAGGACCTGCAACACAAAGGATGTGTTAGAACGAAAAGCCTGAAATAATTTAATTGTTTTGCTATGCTTGCCTGGCATTGTCTCCTTAATAAAGTCATGAAGCATAAAATGTCTACAGTAAAACAAAACTGGAAAGTAAGCCTGAGAAATATGGAACTAAGAGCAACATTGCGAGGACTTATGGTCAAGTGACGTCTAACAGTAGAGTTTATATGTAACAGAATTACATCAATCCCAAAAAGCTGATCTTGGGTCAGTCTGAAAACCATAGTATCTGAAAACATGCCTTCTATTTCCAGGTAGTACTATTAAAGATTAAGATTAGAGGTAAAATAATCAACAAGATCCTGTCACCCTGAATTTGAGTTCAGCAAAAAAAAATTATGCTACTTCAGCCCAGCTGAGAAATCAGATGGTTAGGAATATGTAATAACCACTGAATTTATTTTGCTACCAACTTTTTAATATCCTCACCCCAAAATAACTAGCAGAAGTGGCACCATTAGAACACAACTGAAGAATGGACTTCATAAAAACAATTTTATGAAAAGGGCTCTCCCATCAGGAAGCATTAAGTGCTATTAACCAGCCCCAAAAGTAATGAATATACTAGCCAGGAGGGGTAAAGATTTTAATGACTTACAGTTTGTAGGTCAACCTTCCTTAGTGCCTCAGTGCCAAACTGCTGAAACTCAGTCAGTGAAAACGCTCTTATAAAGGGGTTGAAAATGTGTTTGACTCTCAGCAGGGAAGCATCTGAGTCCACTTCTAAGCAAAAGTACCTTAAATTTATCAAAGTAATTTGATGCCTGGAATTCTTCTGATCTTTGATACAGAAAAGGCAGATTTCTTCATTTAGGCAATGATGAATAAGGTGACAATATGAGGTTAAAGAAAAAGGAAGACTTTTCTAAGAACTACATATAATCAAGTATTAAGTCAAAGAAACAATTTATATTCTCTAATAGCCCCATCATTTCTGTAGTTATTCATTCAGCTATTCAAATATGAATGGGACTACAATGGCAGCAACAAAAAATCAGTTCCTACTGTGGATCCGCAATTTTACTTTTTCAAATTGAAAAAAAGAAGTGTGGTAAAAAAATATGCCGTGGAACTACTTGGTTTTGCTTAATATAATGATAAAATAGCATACAAATCATCTTGTACTACAGCCTAAATGACATTTTTTAGGAACAGCATGTAGGCAAGATTCCTTCTTTGAACTTATTTGTTCCATTTTTACATTTAAGGGGAAAAAATTAAAAAAAAAAAAGATATTATTACAATTAATATTGTGCAAAAAGTTCTCTCTTCTGGGTATACTCTGTAAACATGAAAACACTGTCATCGAACTTTAGTTTAGATCTCAAACATGAAAAGTGGTCAGCAACATTTAAGCAAATTAAAAGGCCTTTGGAATTAACAGGATTCATGTCATTATATCAGCAAAATTTAAGTACTAATGATTTTATATAGAAAACGGATATGAGCATGGGAAAAAGAAGAGGAACTTCATCTTTGTGTTCACAGATGAAACTTAATCAAACGATAATTTCTCCCAAAAGGTGTAATATAAGCATTGGTTTTATTCATTTTGTATTGAATAGACATGACAGGTAGGCACACTTTCCAGGCACCATATCTCAACACGTGCCTTTGAAAACAAAGACTGAATGAACAATGACAAAGTTTGAGGTCCCAAAAGGAGGAATAAAACCTGGTAAAAAATACTTAAGGGTTATACATTGTGTATTAAAGTTTTAAAGCTTTGGGATAGATGGAAGAGTAGCAGATGCAAAAAACAACAGGGGGCAGATTTCGTATCAAAGCCGTAAAAATATACAGCCATTTTAATGGGCAATTATTCTTTGCATTTGTGCTGCGGTTTGAATTTGTATGAGAGTGCCATATGCCTCAAGAAAGGTGTGCCATCAAAATGGATGAACAAATCTACCTCTCATCACTCCCAATCTCTCCTCCTTTGCACAAAGTCGCAGGTCCTCCTTCATCAAGTTTTCAAATGTTTTATGGTGAAGAACTTTAATGCTACATCATGTTTCAATCAGTTTATAGCTAATTTACTGCAACATAATTTAACTGTTAGAAAGGCAGGGAGATACATTTACATTACTCCCCTAGTTTAGGAGGATCCCTGTTGAGGAAACACTTCAGAAGTGCTGGACAATAAATTAAAAACAAAGAGATATAATGGGTAACACACTGAGAAAGGCTAAGTACAATAATCTATATGATATTATCTGAGATTTCAGGAACAGAATCAGGAGTTTATCCCAATATGTTCTGTGTAGTGAATTTTCCCTTCACCGTAAGAGTAATAAGTAGTATTACTTGGCATTCTTTAAAAGCATTATAAAAATTATGTAAAGATGATGTGTGCAGATCTTTGCATTTAAATACACAGTCCGAAGTACACTGCAAGTAAAATTTAAGCTCTATTACCACAGATTTTAACATAAAAAGGCTTTTAAATTATATATATATGAATTCTTAAAATTTCAGAGTAAAAAAACACTTCAGAAAGTTCATAATCTTTAAAAATAGCAAGTTGAAAATACATTTTTCACCTGTCACTTTTGTGAGACGATTATCCCTGGGAATCTAGTTGTGAATTAACTGAATTCAAAGGAAACTGGCCGTATATGTCCAACGGTCACAACTGATCCCTTCTATTTCTTTAATTCACAATCTATTTATTTTTTGAAACACATCCTTAAAATTAGAAGAATAATTATTTCCTTATTGTTGTACAAAAATATATGTCAGTATTAAATCCCGTTGTTTAGGAATGAATAAATCTGCATTTTGGACAAACTGTTACTTATAGGACATTCTCATTTGAAATGCATTGAAAAGGAAAACAAAAATCTCTAATTAATGTACAAGCCTAATCACCATTCTCCACATGGAAGAGTAATTTTTCACTGTTCATTTGCTCAGTGTAATCTCAAAACTGACATAACAGAAAAGCAATGGCCTATAAATCTGCTCTCATTTGTTTCTTTAATATTCATATTCCGTTGAACTACAGCTGCTTGTTGCTGCAGTCTATTACAACATGCAAAACTGTCGATAAAAATACTATGAAAGGCAAGATGCGTTTCTTCGTGGCTCTGTGTGCCATTTATTCTGAAAAAAATAACAATAAATGACTCATGGATTGTCCCTTAGTTTGCTGCACGCTGGGCGATTAGTGATTAATTACCTTGCTGCAAATTGACATGGCACAAGGAAATTGACACAGCTCTGATTAATTAACTTTTTATGCGAGACAGTTACTTACAAAACACTGCACACTGTAATTGAATCCCTTTACACAACACTACTGCATTAAGTTCCCAGCCAAATCCAAATTAGCACAAAATTTTACATAAATTTGATGAAACTTTTTATAATGATGTATAACCTGAAAGATTATGTAAATGTTTCTAGAAAGAGAGGACAGCTGCTTTAAGACACTGTTTTCAACTATTTCATACTATAAAAACAAGATTTGTAAGATTTTTCCACACCAAATCACCCACATAATCAAGTGTACTCAAAAAACACAGAATATTTAAGTAAAAAGCAACCTCCTATTTAACGTGCTTATTATTATGTTAAATTGTAGGAAAGACACTTAACTGTTCCAACAAAACTTGCTATATGGTTACTTTTACCTTAGATTTGTTTCCAGATGTAATTTATCTACCATTTCAACAATGACTTGCACCCGCTGAGTTCACATTTAGATTTCATTAAAATTATTTTTAAGTATATATAGAATTATTCATTTTCTCTGCCCTCCTTTGTTTCATGTCCTCTAGTATACCAATAAACAAACCACCACTGGTTTCTATGTATACTGATACCATTATATGCCAGGAATGTATAACCTTTGGAGAAAAATCTTGATGCCAAAGCCTGGAAACCCTCTCATTTTTTTGCCTAAACTTTTTCAGTGTGAGGGTGGCTGAGCACCGGTTCAGGCACCCAGAGAGGCTGTGGAGTCTCCATCCTTGGAGATACTGAAAAGCTGTTTGGACGTGGTTCTGGGCAGCCTGCTCGAGGTTACACTGCTTGAGCAGGGGGGGCGGACAAGGTGACCTCCAGGGGTTCCTTCCAACCTCAGTCGGTCTGAAATTCAGTCATTTGGTGATTCTGTGATTATCAGCAATTACCATGTATATCTCATCCTCCTTTTACAGGACACTATATGCAGCCACCTGAGTCTCTCAGACATCAAGAGATTTCCCTTAACACGCAGAAAAAAAATGGAGAACGTGGACACATAAAAAAGAACAGATAAGGGGATTAAGTTGGTTTTTTTTGTAAAGCTATGTAATCACATCAACCTACAACTTTGAATAAAAAAATGCTGTAATTGGTGGTCAAATTACTTATGGTGTACTTTATGACAAAATAAAAGTACTGCATAGTTGATGTTACAAAGAATACAAATAATTGCGGTACAAAGGTTAGTCGAATTCTCACAAAAGAAATGACTAACAAACAAGAAAAAGCTCAGTAGGTAAAAAGAAACAACAAAGCCACTAGGCCATAAAGGAAAAGAAACAGCAGAGATCAGAGAAGCCACATCTGATCTTAAATTAAAGAACAGTCTTCAAATATAGATGATCAAACTGATCAATAACTTGTCTGGTGTTCCTGGTTGTTGGACATTTACAAGTTCCAAGCAAATGGAAAAATTCCCCTGTGTCTAGCTAAACACCCCTTCTGAGACAAAGTAAAAAGGACACGGTTGTGGAAAACTAGATGCAGAGCAGCACT
This sequence comes from Chroicocephalus ridibundus, assembly GCF_963924245.1. Classification (NCBI taxonomy): domain Eukaryota; kingdom Metazoa; phylum Chordata; class Aves; order Charadriiformes; family Laridae; genus Chroicocephalus; species Chroicocephalus ridibundus. The sequence goes on along the minus strand of NC_086291.1, from coordinate 43,278,923 downwards.
ATTATAAAGAGGTGACAAAATTTAGTAACTGGAATGCTTATGAAAGTCAATTATGTGGTGACAAGCAGTTCTGTCTGGATGACACAAGGATTACTAAAACTCAACGGAATTATTAAACTGTAAAAAAGAACATTGTCAGAACGTTGTTGGGTTGGGAACAATATAGGCAGGAAGTGACTGAGGAAAAAAAGCAGCTAGTTAACCTAATCCAAACCATAATAGAAAAAAAAATATCAAAACAAAGAATAGCATGTGCAAAGATTCATATAGATATTAAAGATGTTAATCCCTCAAAAGTACTTACTATTAAAGATGTTAATCCCTCAAAAGTACTTATTATTTGTGAAATTCAGGTTGAAGAATTTTGCTGTACACAACATGGTTTTAAGAGCCATGATTTAATAACAATTGTCACACAATGCAAGGAGAGTGACACTAAAGTCTATTTTTGAAAGCGAATCTTACAGGCTAAGCTGAAAACTACAAAATTGATGACTTGACATTTGACAGACAGAATGACTCGAGATGTGTGGTCACCTGTGTGCGCCTACCTGCTGCAAACAAGTAACACAGCACCTAGAATACAAAGCTAAGGAAACACCAGTAGCCTGCGTATAGGACTCTACACAAAGGATCCTACGTACAACAACATCATAGATCATGATGCAAAAAAAATGCTACATGTAATTCTCACCATTTAGCTGCATGCTGAGAGGAGAAAGTCCAAACAATCCTATTGTCCTAACTCATTGGTTAGTCACAGGAACTGCCAGTGGCCAAGTGCCGTATCCATTAACAGGAAAACACTAAAATACATGAGATGCCCAACTGTCCTTGGTCAAACATCATTTTTATTATTTAAACTAAAGGACAAAGACACTCTCCACGATTTACTATTAAAAATATTCTGCACACGTTTCCAGTCATCTCCTACTATGCAGGTGTAGGATGGTGGGTAAGTTAAAAAAGGTCTGCAGCACACAACTCAGGATATGTCTGTCTGTGTAAAACTTAAGCGTGCTAGTTCAGAAACACTGCACCATTGCTAAACAGAGAACAGAAGAATAAGTAGAAACAGCAATGCACTTAAAAACAAGATTTACAGGAGCAAAATGAAACCTGTATTTACAGATTCTGGGAAACTACAATACATCTTACTGATAACTTATTAGTCACCATTTAAAATACCGATAGACAGAAGGTAAAAGGACAGTTATCCTGAAAATAGTTACAGAAGGACAATATATAGTGATACAGAGACAATATATAGTGATACAGAACACAAAAAAATGCTGTTACAAGAATTTCAGGCAGTGCTACCAAAAAACCCAAAAGAGGTTCACTTTATAGTTTAAAGAGGTTGATACTTCAATCAAGAATATAACAGAATACGTATGAATATAATTTTACTCATTTTTTTCAAATTTTGTATTATCTTTATAACTATCTGACTTCAAAGTCAGTGGAGTTACCCTACATTCACATTTGTGCAACTTTGCTCCAAACATGGCCTCTGGCCCAATACAATGGGCCAAAACAGTGCCTAGCAACCTTCCAAAGACATTTCAACAAGAGATGACATCAATATTTTCCTCTGGAAATGATACATGATTTTTCAACCTTTTATACTTCCATATATGGGGGGGAAATAATAGAATAACAGAAAGCCATTAGTAAACTTCCCTTTCTATTTATTATTGATATCTTCTTCATTTCAACTTTCATGTAAACTGACTGTATTTTAACATACAGACAAGGAAGGGCACTTTTCACATTATTCCTGGGTTACTACCAGGTGATTCTCTTTACTTTATAAATAAAGGCAATTAATTAATTCAGGAAGCACACTAAAAAGATAGTTTGACTCCTAAATGTTCGGTAATGAGGTTTTTGTATCCTGGAAATGATAGGTGTGATTGGTCTACTCAAATGTATGGACATTTCCCTTCGGGCAGGATTTTTGCGCTGTTTCATTCATGAATCTCAGTCCTACAATGACTAAATTGGCTTAATCACACAACTCCTTTGCAGGGGAGCTCCACCATTTTTCTGTGAAGCACTAAAAAGCAGACAAAACCACAAACATGTAAATACAATCTACAAATATGTATTTTAATTGTGATGAAGTGACCAGCCATTCCATTTTAGTTTAAGAGAAAACAGACCAATTAAAAATTTAGTTTGCAGAAACCTTTTTACATTTAATTTGCAAATAGAGTAGCATAGGCATATTATTTGTATCATATGAATACTCACTCTTTAAACGGTTCCTGACCCATATTCCAATTCAAAATGGCAAGCTTACCAAACAATCTTTCTCTTACCAATGACAATAAAATCACAACAAATAAATTAAGAAAAACTACAACGATAAGATACAACAATACTACAAAAATCAGAAGAAATTAATCATTGTTGTCATTACGATAAAGCGTATGTCTATTTGGACTGAATAACAGTCAATCGTGTCTTAATTACAAAACCCAGAAAAGGGTATACCAAATGCCAGGAGCACCTACACTTCAGCTGCTTGGAGTCTCAGCATAATACCATGAGAAGACTATCATCATTACAATACAATTTTCAGGTAATTACATGTGTGCAACAGATTAAACCTGACAAAATCAACTGAATCAAGGTTTCTAAACTGAATGTTTCCAATAATTATTCTGCTCAGAAGCACACTTCAAATCACCTTCTGAAAATTTGTATTTTCCCCATGTAATCTTCTTGGTACTGGAAATATCCCAGAACGTAACAGAAATGTCAAAGGTCTTACTTCAATCCATTAGTAATGCCACAGAAGAATAAAACCTGGGATGCCTTCACTGAAAAAAGGACCATGAAAATAGTTCCATACAGCATTTTTTTAGGTTGTTTACTAATATTCCTAAACCAAGTAACCTCCTTCTAAGTGAGGATATTCAACAGACACATTGAATACACAGGTTTTACTTAATTTTCATTTCTGTAGTGCAAAGAGTCCTCAAATGGCCTAAATTCTACCATCAGATGTGCTATTTATACTTAGTATTTATGTTTTTCCTTATTTATTCCATGCATATCAACAAAGTCCTGAACTATCCTTCACCTATGAATCAAAACAAAACACCCACAGGAAAAAAACCATCTTTTAAAAATAGTACACGTGTCTATCATACATAAGTGCTGGTAAGTTTTTAAAGAGAACATATATAAAAATCTAAATTCCTGTATCATGTAATCGATACTTTAAGCTTCTGCTACAGATTTCCCTTCTCTCCTGGCATATAGCACATAACTTCGGATCACTAGGATTATTAGGATAATTTAGGAACATTTCTAATGCCTGCTCTGAAGGAATGGAACATATTTTCCTGATTTGCTTTAAAACAACTTAGGCATTAAAAATATTTCTTGTCAAAAATACTACAGGACCAAAGGTTTCCAGGGAATTTTCTAAAAAACTGCCTTCCCACCTTTCAAAAACATCTCATCTTTGCCTTGTTGTTTCCTGGTTGCTCATAAGCTAAAATCCCAGGGCAACATAGTTTATTGTTTTAATATCTGTCTGACGCAAAGCAAAAGTATTCTCTGGTGAGTGCTTATCTGTCATATGTACTTCTCTGAAAGGAATATCAAGACAAATAAGATGTTCTAGGGCATATCATGGGATTACAAATTTGGCACTGACTGAATTCTGCTTAAAAATACTTGAAATAATAAATACCAAAAAATATTTTGAGGATGGGAACTCGAAGAGCGTTGGGTTTTAAATAATTAATTATAAAGGGTTTATAGTATTTTAGTATAAATAGAGAATGAACACTCAAGTCCATAAATGGGACAAACAAAATAAGAGGAAAAAATATTCATAATTGAAACAGTTAAAACAGTAAAATTCTATTCTAATGGTACAATGGACTGTGAACTTACTTTGTATTAATTAAACTCAATGTAATGGCATTTTCTATATTGAAATGAATAACCAGTGATCTGGAAATTCATTTAGACCATTAGGTTAATTACAGAAAGTGATGGAAGTTTTATCAGACAATTACAATTAAAGAACAAGAACAACGTGGGACAGATTTATAAGCATTTGTACCACCTCAATCATTTTTGCTGAAATCCACCACCACTTCTTACAAAACTGTAATCGATACATCAAGTAAAAAATGGGCCATCAACTTCATTTGCCCTTCAGTATGATAAAATAGAATAAATTAATATCAGATTTCTGCATTTTCATTTTTTTCTTCTTTTAATTTTATCACGTTATTGCAATATGAAAGATTTATTTACTTTTAATCAAAAATGAAAATTCATGGAAAAGAAGCATATATATTTTGGAACTGACAAGCATGCTTACTGAAGATGAAACAACTCCAACATTTAGAAAATGTTAGCCAAAATTGACATCAGTTTAAAATGTATTCATTGAAGTCAAGGCAAAATTCTCTTTTATGGGCATGCAAAACATTTGGGAAATACAGGCACATCTGCGCATCCTTCTGAACAAAGGCATGCAGCAATTTACTATTTAACATATACGTTAGCTATTCAGTCCAGTCAACGTCCCTTTAATGCATGCTCAGAAAAATCTACTAGTAGTTACATACCTGATAACTCAAGTATCTTTATTTTCACTTGGAGCTAAAATAAAACCTAACAGTTACAAAGATCAAAGCTTTGATTTAGAGAGTGAAAAATATTTCGCTGCCTTGGAACCTTTATTAAAATTTGTAATCTCTCTCCCATTGCCTTCCATGGGTATGAGTATGGGCACAGCTCAGTATGCACCACTGTAAATTTCTGAAAAACGTGATGTCCAGCTTTAGGGTGGCTTCCTTGCTACACCAGCTAGTGTAGAAGGTCTCGACTGGCAGGTGCTTCTCCTTTTCCATCCCTGCCATGAAAGGGCAGGGGAAGTTATCAAGAAAACAGAGCTAGGCTCCTCACAGAGGCACAGTGGGAAGAGAAGAGAGAACAAACATAATTTGAAAGAAGAGAGGTTTCCACTGTTAGGATGTTCAAGCATTGGAACAGATGACCCAGAAAGGTTACTGCAGTCTCCGTCCTAAAAGGTGCCCTGTGCCCCCTGGTCCTTCCAACATGAATTATTCTAGGATTCTACAACTTCGTGTCTTCCTTCTTTCCCATGTTTTGGCTCCCATTAACTTTTATTTCATTCACAATTTCAAGCACTTCTACATTATAGAAAAATGGGGAAAATAGGTACTAAACAGTTTTTAAAACTCCACACATAAATTCAGATTAGTATTTTTGCCTGTTTTAACCATACATACCCAGCTATATGACTGTCCTTTGGAACAGTGATATAGATATTCAGTGACAGAACATTTTTCTTCCTTTGAATCTTCCTTTTGTCCAGCAGGGTCTTAATATTCTCATGGATCCTATTCTTGAGTGGCTTCAATTTGGAAAAGTTCCAAAATTTTTCTGGATACATTTCTTATTTAACTGTAGGTACAAATTTCTTCAGGATTTTAAAATTTCCTGTAGAAGCAACTAGTCTAAAGAAGTGGGGGCAAAAAGACACCGTCAGTTATGTGCACCAAATGGATTCATTAAGATTCAGTGAGATACCATGGGCCTCCTTGGAAGCTTCCAGTGAGTGCTTACTTACTCACTGGGACTTGGTGTACTCTAATCTTTACTTTCTGGATGTATCTCCTTCCAATGCTTGTCTATATTCTGCATGAGGACAATGATGAAGAATTTAGCTGAAACCAGTTGTATTAGTTCTGTCCTTGAGATGCCAATGCAATGGGAATCTACAGCAGCCAGGACGCGACCATGAACTTCCTTACTTTGGTTGTCTCGGTAAGACAAAGAATCTGTCCCACCAAGGGACACGAACACATTTGCATGCTGAAACTATGCTTTCTACATAACAAATTATCTATTCCCAGAATAGATGTGCAAATGAAAAACTGATCCAGGCCCCATCTTCTCCTTCAGCATAAGAGAACAGATGAGGCATGAGAGACTATTGCTACTGATTTGTTCCACTGCTTGCAGAAGAAACAGCTCATTTCTTTCTGTATTATGCGAAGGGCCAGAAGTGATGGAAGGAAGCAGAGCCATGTTTCCATCTCCTGACACATGCAGAGGTGTAACTGATCACTGTACTGGGAAACGTACAATGTGATACATTAAATATATCCTGGGGAAATAGAACATCAGAAGGGAAAGAGCAGCTCCAAGAATTGCACTCTTCTTTCTGACTAGCCAAAATTATGGCGTAGAAGTGTTCAGAGTCACCAGAGACTACTAATGACCAACACAATTAAAAGCCAAAAAGTTAAGTAAGAAATACAGCTAGCCAAATTAAGAAAAATATGTTTTACAACCATGTTTCCATCCTTCATTCCTTATAGAATATAAGTCGGGGTGAAATATGACCAGTCAAGTTAAAGACAACGTTTCTAAAAATGGGGACTATCCTCTTCCAAGTATCTGAAAATTCCTAAATGCCATTAGCATTTAATGAACTCCAAGCCTCTAAGACAGCTTTAAAAATCTCAGCTGACCCTTTCCCTTCTGCTAAAACAAGCGCAAGTTTAAAACCTCTTAATTCTTACATTGTAAGCTGTTCTGAAATATTACATGGTTACAATACTGGCAGTAACAGAATAAATGATTAACAATTCTTTCAAAGATGAAGGCTGCAATGTTGTTGTCTACGTGGAATGATAATAGTAAAAGTATCAGTCTCCCAGACATTAACGTTGACTTATCGGTTATCGTTTCAATATTACAGATGTGCGTTAAAAATAGAGTATAGAAGATCTTTAAAATAATAAAAGAAAGAAAATGAGACAAAATTTGAGCTTCATTTCTATTAACTTCTTAGTAGAATTTCCTACAGAAATGGAACTATTTTACATTTTTATTGAAAGTTTTGTAATGAGGAGAAATAAAAAAACTAATTACAATCATCAGTAATTATAGCGATTTTGTATTATTAGGAGTTGTGACCCTGTGGGGGAAACTACATTTTGGCAATATGAGATACTATACAGAATAAAAGAAAAATCATGACTTGCAGCCACACAGATCCAACAGAAGCGTAACAATTCCTACTGCAAGGGCTACCAGCAATCTCTGTTACGAAACTGAGTATTACACATTGCCCAGTGGGAGGCAGATAGGCAAAGTCTGTTTACTCATGTATTTGGCATAACTGAAAACAAACAGGTGTTTGTTAGGATATCATTATTCAAGGAGCACCACTGCAAAATAAGATTTTTCAAAGGGATTGACTCATGAGACATAATGGAAACAGTGAAGTATAGAGCTTAGCTAGCTATACAATGACTATCTAGGGATTTAATAATAGTGGAAATACTGTAGGATGTAAACAGCAACCCCAGAAATAAATTTCCTAGGACAGAACTCAGGGAGATAATAGGAGCAACAGGGTAAACTTAAGAAAGGCTTTATTTACAGTAATTTCCAGAAAATAAAACACAAACACTGTCCCTTCTCCTCCAAAAGAAGCTCCCTAACAGTGAGATGAATGAAATGTTTGGATAATTTTCTAGGAAAAGAATTTCAGTCAAAGACTGGTATTTCAGTCCAAAGACTGGTATTTCAGTCAAAAAGGAGTAGTGCACTAAAAATGTACTATAGGGAGCACTGATTCAGACAGTAAGTATTTCATCTCTACGTTACTACAAGGATTTAAAAAACCCCACTGCTTGGGAAAGCTGAAATAGCACAAAATATTCTTGGAGCATCTGGAAGCAAAAGCAAATTTAATTTATAATTTCATTTCCAATTTAAAACACTTTGTATGTTTTGTTAGTTCGCTACTTATTTGTAGAATCCTGATTTGAAAGTAGATCCCATATTTATGCTGTAAAGCAGCAGCTCTAGGGATGATATTCATAGCCTTTGACATAAGAGAGGTACAAGATTGCAGAGATGATCACGATGGAACTCTCTTGTCCTCATTCCTGGTTTTAATGAATAAAAGGAATTATTTTAGTAGCCTAGATAAGCTTTAAAAGAGCAGAATTGCATTCTAGATTGAATACAATCTTCATAAAGAACGTATCTGATACTGTTGTTAAATCAGACAATGGAAAATATTTACTTTGCAGAGGACTGCTGAGAACACACAGCAAACGCTGCTGTTCACCCCCATTCAGCAATTAGTACTGTTTCACTCAGCCAGAGGCTTCTTCATCTAACTAGAGTTCAGAACAGGCATCAGTGGTACCACCAACACGGTCTAAAACACTCTCAGAAGAATCAGTCCCACTTCTGCTGCAGAATTTCACAGGAGACATTGCTACTCCAAAATTTTGTTCAGAAAAACGGCTGGTAGCCATCTGTGCTTTTAGCTTCTCTTTGCTATTTTCATTAGGGCAGCTTTTTATAATTCAAAATACCCGCTTGCACACATTCTTTTTCCTTTTGTAAATAAATATTTTGTAAATATTCATTTTCTTCCCGATCCAATAAAATGGTGGCACAATAGGAGACTTTTTGTTTATTAAAGTTGTGACCAGGAAGGAAAAAGAAACACAACTTCGTCTTCTACACAAAATGCAGAGTGTGCAACAGTACTGGATTCCAAAAAATGTCAGTGTTACCATAGAACTTTTGAGCAATTCTCTAGAACATCGTAATATAGGCCATTTTTTATAAAAAAATATAAATATATATATATATACTTTGAAATTAAAAATGCAACTAAAACCGCTGAATTATCCGTTGACATTACTTACACACGTTATAAACACCACATTTGCAAGAGCTATTGGGAAAGTTTACAGTTTATGGGGGCTTAATTCACATTAATGTGCTTTTGTCACAAAACAAAACAAGAAAAGAGCCGTAACACTAGCTTACTTGTGGATGTGTATACTAGTGAACTGGGGGCACTGTACACGGGAGATCCCTCCTGGTTTGCCTGGCACAGCAGCACCCTGCCTACAAGAAAGAGAGAGAGAGTGGTATCTGGTTTTGGAACACTCGAACTAAACCTCAATTTTGTATCTCAAAACAGAAATAAAGTCATAACCGGAGCAGTGCAGTGACGCGGGGGCACTTCTTGTCCTTTGGCTTCAAAGCAGAAAGAGCCCCAATAAACACGTACAATTTTACATACGAAAAAAGCAAAACACAGACATCCCCCCCGCCCACCCCCAAACACAAACACCCTTTTTATCACCTGGGGAAGGCGGTGGATGCCCTGCGTGTTCCCAGCGCTCCCCAGTCCCTGGCCCAGCTCCTATCTCTCCCTCTCGGCCCTGTCTCTGGCTCCGCTGCTAACAGCGGCCATGGACCCCCCCTCGCCACCCACCTACCAACTTCTCCTCTCCCCAGCTCTGGCTGCTCAAGCACACACAGCAGACACATCAGACTGCAAAGCTCCCATTTGCAGACGTCAGGCCACGTGTGATCTCCGTTACATCGCTTAAATTAACGCTGGTGCAAGTGAAACTGAAATATTACTAATACATGTGAGGATTTCGGTATTTTTTGCTCAATAAGAAATACATAAACATAAGCTACTTTCCCATATATAAGCGGGATTCAGGATTAACAGCAAAACCAAATAAAAGAAATGAAACCATTTTTTTAAAAAGGAAAAAAATGTAAAAGTAATAACCAAACCGATTTAAAACAACACTTTTGCAATGCATGTTCATTTGGAACAAATGACTGAAGTTTAGGCTCATTTCCTTTTTTTTTTTTTTTTTAACATGATCTTAAATAAAATGCCTCACTGTTTCAACATCTTTCTTAAAATTACATTTTAGCAGCCTTAGCTGAATAAAGATTGAACATTGATTAGTTGTAGAAACACCTATACTTTCATACTGGGGAAAAAAACCTTCTGCGCTTCTGGAATACAGTCCACCAGGAAGAGCAGGATGTGACACATCTGTTTTGCAGATATATGTGTATATACCTGTATACACACACACACACAAAAATATATATATATACACATACACTGACATACGTCAAGCTGTCAGGGTTTGTGAATCATGGAATTTCAAGAATAATTGTATTTACAAGATGATTTGCGAGACTTTAGAAGTTGTGCATTGACTTATACGCAACATAATTCAACAGAGTTGAGTCAAACATGTTTGGAAGGGGAAGATTAATTACAAACGGCAGGCATGTTTTCCATACAGTGTTTCAAGGGCAATTCTCAACTTACATTCAGTTACCAGACCAGAGTTCTTTCAAAAAATGGTTTAAAAAAAAAAAAAAAAAAATCTGTCATTAACGAGTTCTTTGATTATTGCTTGCAGCTAGCAGTTGAAGTGGAAATACAGCAAACACCAAAAGAAAATAATTCTTGTAATTTATGCAATTTAGCTAAGACTGTGAGCACTGTGATCTCCTGAAATATTATGCTTCTCACCTTCCCAGACAATAGCGCACCCTGAACTAACAGAATTGGGAAATGCTTACTCTTTTTTGAACGATCCACTACTGATCTGAAAGACAAAACAAGCTCTAAATCCTGGTTTCCCCCCCCCCTTCGCTTTAAGACAGCATATAGTTGACTATATTGATATCTATCTCTCTCAGCCTTTCAAAAAAATCCACAACCAGCAGCTGTTAAATGAACATGCACCTATCGAGAACCTAACAGCAAGCATCATTTTCCAGCTAGTAGATAAAGGGGACCCCTCAACACTCTGGGCACTAGGAATGCGGACACTGGAACACGGATGTATTTAACACCGTAGACGCTTCAGAACTTATGCTACTGGAGAAGCCTGAAGCTGAGACGCCTGAAGCTGAAGGCGTAGAGGCGTTCATCCCGCTGAGCGAAATGCGGACAGGAAAGGAATTATCACTATCAGTAATTTTCATTAGGTTTTAAGAATAATGTAACTATGACTTCAGTATATTTAGTAAGTATATAAAGGTTGTTATAAATTGAAGATAATAGTTTATTTATATTATTCAACACACATTCTAGATGATACTTTGCTTGTTCCATGGTCTGTAGATATTTTCCTATTCTTTGGAGCTATCATTCTTACATTTTTTTTCTGATTTCATCTCATATAAATCTTATTTTCCTTACTTGAGTCTTCTAATTTCTAATGAAAGTACTTCAAAACAGATGCTTTTTTCACCCATGCTACTAGAGTGTATTTAATTTGTTGCATAGAGCTTTCTAATTATATTTTGACAATCTGCCTTCAAATTTGTACATAAAATTAATACTAATACCTAAACCACTATTATTAGATTTTGTTAGAAATATATGGAACTTTTGAATCTACTTTTGGGAGAAAACATTATTTCTGCTGCATCTAATTTTGGTATTATAAGTATTTAAATTGTAATTAATACAAGTGGGGAAAGACTGAATTTTTTACAATAAAATCTTCTGGATAAAATTCAGAACATTGAAACAATCTATAAATTCCCTGAAGGGAAAAAAAAATATATTTTTCCTCTAGAATGCTAAATTCTAGTATGACAGAATAAAGAGTGAGGATTTTTTTTTTTAAGAAAGGGGATTTTAATATAAAGTTCTTACTATGTCTGCTCAAACCGTAGTTTAATAATATCATGGAGCTGATGAACTTCAAAAAATTACAGCCAGGCAAGAGTTCATCTTTAATTCTTCAATGTCTGATATTTTCTCATTAAGAACAGTCTGCACACTTTTTTGCTTTTCGTCAATATAAGCATCTACTTGTTCGGTCACAGCAGGCATGTGCCCAGCGATACAGGGTTTTGGACATCAGCAGCAGAAAAGCCCTCCTGACTCACTCCATCAAAAGGATCAGAAAAATATTAGCAAAGACAACTGCAGAGCTTGGGCACACAGGAGAGCTTTAGACAGCCCAGTGGCAGAAGGGAAACTGAGGCAGCCATGTTGCTGGGTGTAATGGGGGGGGGTTGGGTCTGGGCAAGGCGGCGGGTTGTGCCGCACGCAGCAGGTGGCTGTGCTGGGGCAGGGCAGGGTGATGTCCCCTGAGCAGCGACTGCAGACATCCCCCAGCCCGATTCACCGCCTGGCACACAGGCTGGCAGCACGGACCAAAACATACCTCTCAAGATCAAAAAAAAAAAAAATATTCCCACTCATACTTCTCTTCCTCCGATGTTCTCTCCTACAGTCCATGATTAAGAACGTACTGTTTGATTAGGTCCTTTGTTGAAGCACTATAGTTATTTTGAGAAAATAATTACACTTAAAAAATTCAGGGCTGTGAGGAAAATGATGTGAAGTCATGAATATTTTTAGAATACCAAAAATCCATTTCCCAGCGGTTCCAAGATATTTTCTGAGAAGTATTTTTCTAATTTTTTTCAAACTTTCAAAAATAAATTTTTGTGTATAGTTCTTATTTAAAAGATTTATATAAGTTAATCTACAGATCGTAAGTGGAAATACCAACGTACAAGTGATGATGCACAGGCTACTCACTGGCTCATACATGACATTGGACAACGTTCATTGTATTTCTCAAATACTTGGGTAGCTGCAAAGAAGTAACCAGGATCAACAACTGGAGGATTTTCCAATAAATTATAAAGGATTTTAAATCACTTCTGCTAAAGACAGCTTCTAGGTCTAACTGTAACCACTGTGCAGCCAGCACTACAGACAGCTTAGGAGTAAAGATCTGGAATAAGTTTAAAAGAATCTGCACCATTAGTTGGAATCTCCTATGGCATCCTTTGTGGAAATACAAATCGAAATGTTTTCAGCAGAAAAAAAAAAAAATCATACCGTTAGTCCAGATTAGACTGCTGATGTGCAATTAACAGCACTGCAAGGGAATAGTTCTCTCCCATCACAGAAAGCAGATGAAACCTTTAGAAGCCTTCACTACCAGAACTGTATAAAGTTGATACACCATTACCAAGAACCTGAGTTTACAATGCATCACCTCCCCGTATAGATGGCTTTAGCACCTTTGCCTTCGAACAAAAAGTTTCCAATTTACCATGCTGTTACTTATTCTCCCAGGATTTCTGGGAATTTACAAAAGGGAAGAGGACAGAAGTTGCACCTTAGCACACTCTTACATTCCAGGCAAAACCCCAGCGAGTAACTAGTCAGACAAAAGGGGAAAACTGATTTCATGCTTTCACTCTGGGAATCCTAAAAATCACAGCTTCATATAAAGCTCTTCAGACAGCTCCAAAGATGACAGTGATACTGAGCTCTATATAGGGTACAACTATGGCCGTCGTAACAAGAGGGTAATCACATAAGCATTCTCAGGGGCAGAAATTAATGAAGTCAGTATCCAGGACCAGTCTACATTGAGTATTAGTGCACAGGTAGCTAAAATCCGAGTTCATAATACAGGAACTAAGGAAGTTACTACATACAAGGAGATTTAGTGACGATTATATCTCTCTAATCCATTGTGCACTCAGCTTCCCAGGTAAAGCAGCTCTTCTTTACACATATTTATTCTATTGTGTTACCAATACAAACCTCTTAACTTTTTGGCAACTAAGTACCAGTCCATACATTCTATAATACTATTTACCAAAAGAGAAACACAAACAAACCCACCGGAAAGAGTGAGTAAAAGCTAAAAATACTTGTGTCTCATTTTGTCTATATTATAATAAATGTTATTTTTATTACTCTAATCTAAAAGCTGCATTATTTATTATACTCAGCGATTGTTATTTCATGTTCCCTTTCCCCCAATACAGCTGGATGTTACACAGCCCAACCTTCTCTCAGTCATTCTGATCACTGCGTTTCTTTGTACCTTTTGCAACAACTATTTTTCCTATACACTTAATTCCTCTTTCTCATACAATGCATGACAAAAACTATAAGGCTGCATCTCTCACGAACATATCAGGAGATTTGCTAGTGTATCAAAGGTCCTCATAAACAATCCATGTCTGCTCTAGATTTGCTGTTCTAAAAGTGTAATTTAATATTGGCCTTTCCAGACAGAAATAGCATTATCTTCGTTCTGGTCTGAAATTTTGTTCTATGATGGGTTATTTCAAAATGTGTCCCAGAAATGGATCAGAAACACCTACAAAGCCACTGTTGTACAGCAATAGTGCATGTTAGCTTCTATTGCCCCATCTGACTCGGGAATCTAAAGAGCGTATCTTGAATACATAACTGTCATTTAGTGTTCTCTTAGCCCTCATTATCTACAGCCAACTACACAGCCCTAGTATGCTTTTAAATATGCTGTTAATTTTAAAAAGTGCTTCTCGAGTGCCTGCAGTTATTTGGGATCTTTCTGTAAATGGAATAATACTCCTTCAGATTTTAACACAGCCATCCATGGATGATTGTGTTGACTCATTGAATTGTTTAATCCATTATTAACAAGGAATAAAGCAGCAGCATCCCAAAATGCACACCTCCTTTCTTCCAATATATTAAAAATATATTATTATCACCTCTCTTAGAGTGTCAACAAAACACTCGGTGAACTCCGGCAACAACTAAGAGAACAACGACTCAGGGAACAGCAATGCACGTTACAACAAACAATTTGTATGCCATCCTTCCAATTCTTCTTTGCTGGTTGTATCATTCCAGGCTTTTGGGAAACAGAGCTCTCCCCCCATTATACAAGCTCAGTGTCCAAAACTAAGTCACATACCGGGACTGGTAGGTGGTTATATCAGGTAAGTAAAAATTGGGTGAGTAACAAAGTCTGCAGCTCTGGTAAGAATTCTGTGTGAGATTCTCCTGATTTCCCTTCTCCCCACCTCTTCCTTTTGTATATAACTCATCACAAGGTAACAAGGGTCTCTCCTCCTCCAGGACCTTACACACCATACACAACTGATCAAACTACTTACCAGTATGTACCATGGTGCCTTAGACTGGGAAAGACCTTGCAAATAGCACAGGAGCTGGGAAGGGGCAAGTTCTTTTAAACTCTGCTCCCATGCCAACGTCCTTTTCCTGCTTCACAACACAACGACTTGCTTTAAACCTTCATCCACTTCATCAATGAGAAGTTGATCCACTACCGATCCACTAGAATTCTCAAAGATTGCTTTAGGAGGAACAGCTTGACAATATTCACTGGTTTTTTAGTGGCAAATTTAGGCTGTGCCACGGTACTGTTGGTATGTGGCAAAGTAATGGCAGCTTAAAACCACACAATTGCTTCTGTTTTCATTAGCATGCCAACATCACCATAGACCGGCTGTGTTTTGCAGGAACAATTTATGTAATGTTTCCATTTACAATGGGAAAGAGTTGCAAAATCCTCCCTTTCCAAATATAATTTAAAAATTACTAATTGGTCACAGACTTTCTTCGTCTTGTAACCAAAATGAAACTATTATGTCACACAAACTCAACCGCTGCTTGTACCAAAATACGTAACAAGCCTACAGAGTTTACCTCTGCTTGTTGGTGAATTCTGATCACTGGAATCCGAGTGTAAATCCTTACTCATAGACTGTCACCAAAAAAATCTAAAACTTGAAATGCAGTATGTAATCATGTAAAAAATTGGAGTGGTACTGTCAGTATTGCCCATAACTGTAAATTTCTTACAAAAGATATTTACGGCATGATATATATATACACACACACACAAATTCAGGTGCACATAAATTGATATTCATTGACATTCACTGCCATTATCTTACATTGGGAGATGTGTCCCACTGAAGTTGTTCAGGACCTTTGAAAATCAAACCTTCATTCCTAATCTTTCTAGGTCCTCCTAGCAGACTAAAAGGTATGTAAATGATGGTTACTCTTCGATCATTGTAACTTGATCTTGGTTCATTTGTAACTTTGAGAAACAAACACAGGAGAAATTCTGAAGTGTAAATATAAACTCTGAGCTGGTATTATACTATTCTTGAAATAGGATACTTGAGAATATAAAAAAAATACATTTATATTCTGCTGATAACTAAAATGGGTCACATTCATACATCTGCCTGATGAATAAAGACTGCAATACGAATAGAAAAACAGAATAAATGAAACTGGAGCGTTTCTGCTCAGACACAAACACTACGGTTTCACCATGGCCCTGGAGGGATTACAAGTAGATGCGTTTATACTTTATCCTCTCATATCGTGTCATGACACTATTTTCTGTGTAAATTACCTATTTCGGTAAATCGATCAGACAGAGATGCAAATCTAATGCAATTAGATGCAGAGATGCAAATTACTAATCCCTCAGTTCTGTTTGCTTACCCCAATGGATGTTGGTTTTAACTTACAAATAAAATTCTGTTCTGAAAGACAAGCTGAGAATATAAAAGAGCAAAAATTGAATCATCATGCGTAATCCTGGCTTCAGTTAGTCTGTTTCCTCCCTAGCCCATTCAGATTCCAGAATTTCGGGAGCATGAAAAAACATTACAAAAATGGTAATGCAATGTTTCCAAACTTTCCAAACCACTCACTTTTACTAGAAGCAGTTCTGGGCATGGAGATTTCCCCCAAAACAATTTTCACAAAGAAAATCCGACAGCGCCAAACTGACAGAGATTGCATACCATCGCAAAGCACAGCTTCATCTCAGCTACCTCCATAAATGAGTAAACGAATGAAAGCTCACTATTTTGAAATTTATTCTCAAGAAGTATTATGGAATGCAGTTATAATGCAAATGTATTGGGGATTCTGTCATGCAATGCTCGAAATGGTAAAATGCAGAAGACAAAGCAGAAAACATTAGCCATGTCTTTGTAATACAATTCAACGAAATCTTAAACTGCTTTAGCATTAATTTACAGATGTAATCAAGGTTTAACGCGTAGTGGAGTTGTTTTCCATTACATTTTAACTGTATTAACTTCACATTTCATATATTACTTTATTACTTTCCATTTCAGAATAGTTTGTGTGCCTGACTGTCCATCCTAACAAATGGATCTTCCTAACTTTGTTATTCTTCTAATCAGAGGAATTTATTCCTCTGCATAACTGCTATTAACTTATCCAGCATTGCAAATATCCCACCCAGTCCTGAACAAACAAGTGTTTTAGTGATGACCTTGTAGTTTGTCTTGAATTTTCCTCTGAGAGACTCTTACGCCATTGTTTTTCAAGGAAATCCATAACCGTTATCTGAATTACAGTCTCAGTTTTATTCTATCAGCCAACCACCTCGCATACTGTAGCCTAGACCTCGGGCCCAGACAGTGTGCACCCAGGCTGACCTCTATTGTCAACTAATTGGTGAGACAGTCCCAGTAGCTATAAACCAGCTGGTTTTATATCTGGCCTCTAAACCCACATCACACACAGTCTGAAGAGTTTGCTCTGGACCAGGTTTAGTCTTGTCCCCTGAAGACGAGAACCCCGGCACACAGGGTTCAAAGCTGTCCAAAAGCCAATCTGCGTGACATACGACAGTCCGTGTGCACACGGGGCCCCCAGAACAGCTCCCAGGGCAGTTTCTTGCAAACAGAATCTATTTCACATGGACTAAACCTGCTCTGCAAACCCTGAGCCAGCATGTGGCAAGCGGGGATCATTTTTAGATTTACTTAAAGCACATGCAATGCTGCAAACTAATGTAACAACAGGAGGAGGCCAGGGAGACAGTTGTGGGGAAATAAAATCTCAGTATAATGTTTATAATTAGGCAGTTTTAGGTTGCCACCATATTTATTTATTTTTGGTCCGTCACTAATCAGGAAGCCATAGACGACATTTTCACTAACCACTAAATGATGTTTAAATAAGAGAAGTCCAAGCATTATTTTTTCTCAAAAGATTCTCTTTGCGAGTAAAGCATAGTACTTTACCTTTTAAGTCCTTTAAAAATTAACCAATTATATCCACATTAAAAAAACATTTGAGCAAACATGCAAGAAGTTAGAAGCAATGAAAAAAAAACCAAAGAAAGGACAGTATTACTCCTGCTTGATCAGAATGCTTTCTTTTGTTTTATTAAAGTAACATTTAAACAAACAAGGCAAACTGCATACTACCTGAAATTAGGAGAAACATGGAAACATGGCCAGCAGATGAAGAGCTGTTATTATTCCCCCAACACAGACACACCTGGTGCCAGCAAGACTGCACCTGGAGTACTGCAGCCAGTTTTTAAACCTACTGCCCCTGCAGTTCAACTGAAATGTGGAGAAAGCGGAGGATATGTTGGAGTGAAATCAAGGTGGGCAGGCGTCTAGAGCTCATCTCCTGTGAAGGGAAATTGAGGGAACTGAACTCGATTAGTTTGGCAAAGAGGAAGTTAGAAGGTAATCTAACAGGTTTTGCTACTTGAAGGGAAGTTACAAAGATGATGGAGCCACATTGGAAGGTTAGCAGATAATAATACAAAAGGTCAATGTCCCACCAACTGTAGCTTGGGACGTTTATGTTGGACATTAGGAAAACCTTTTTCACTAGAAAGGCAGTGCAACACTGGAAAAGATTACTCAAAGAAGATCATATATCTCTTTGTCAATGCATACAAATTCATGGCTCACCTGATCTAGCACTGGTGCTAGTCCTGCTTGAAAATGTAAGTTGGACTGCATGACCTCCAGAAGTCAGTCCCAACCCACATTTCTATGATTTTGTTAAGAAGTGTCTGGTCCAGTGTCAAAAATCTTATTTCACGGGTGTGAAACGTCCAGGTTAGAGTATGATCACCACTGGATTCCACAATGATTATGCTAGATCTGGGGGGGCTGCTCAAATGTATTATAGCAGCTCACCAGGGAAAAGAGAAGGATTACAGACAGAAGAATGTTCCTTCAAGCAAAAGAAGCCTTAAATTAAACACAGGTATGTATCTGAGATGAGCCCCACTACCTGACTAGCTGGCAACTCAGCTGAACAGATCATTTGACTACAAAACTAAAAGTCAGGATGTAATCTGACTACTTTAACTTGGTGGCCATTGACTGTAATGCAAGAATGGGACCTTCACATTGCCCCTACAGTCTCAACCATCCTGACATCATTTGGGTGGCATTTTGATGTGTTGGATGTGATCAAAAAACCCTAAGTTTTCAAAATCATCAAAAGCATGCGCCTAAGGTAAAGTACAAGAAGACAGCAAGCATGATACTCTTCTCAGGTGTTATCCTAGTTTCCAACCATTTGCAGCTCAAGGACTTCCTAAGCCCAAAGCAGCTTCTGAGTATTCAATAATGGTCAGTGGATTTCCCTCCCATGAGCTAACTATAACATACTTTTAACGTGCATGGTGTTCTCCGCTAGAATAAGATACTAAATCAAGTAAATTCCAATAAACGTAACCACATTTAATTATGATTATTCCTGGTGCTGTATTCATCCACTGACTCACAGAACATGTGTTAAAGAAGAATTCTTTAACTAACTCACTCATGCACACGAATTTATCATTCCAAGCCTAGCTCATACACGTTGCTTTTTCTTTGGGTCAGACATTCTAAGAGGAGCAACTTTACCTAAAGAAAACAAGAAATTTTCATAAGCGCTACCCAGCAAAACTACCACTGAGGAAATGTATTACCTAGCAGTTCAAAGGGAAAAGCAGGTTTTTGAGTTAGGATCTCAGAACAAGGAAAGGCATCTTACTCCTTTGTAAAAAACACGCAAGGCATACAAGAGGAACGGAGGCTAGACAACTTTTACTATTTATTACCCCTGCTTCCTTCCTTTCAAAATCTATTTTAAATAGACCTTTTCTGTTCCTCTATGTATTACCTCATTTCTACACCTTTTTTCCACCACAGAACAGCTAATGTAACAATTCTTCACCTTGCCTCCCTGCCTCAACTTTGTGCTTTGCCCCCACGCCAGCTCTATCAACTTCTTGGCACTGTTTTGTCATCTCAGAGTATTCTTTTTCTACATAGAGTAACTACTGACATGACTTCTAAAAAAATTTTCATCATCAGAGATCTGCCCTGTCACTGGAGAATGGTATAAGGCTGTTGATACTGCACCACAGCGGGGATGCAGCACTTGCACGTAAGAACTCCAAATCTGTTGAGTCCAGGGAGTGAGACAGGGTCAGCGGGGTTTTGCTGTGTCGTCACCTAAGGCTAGTTCAAGTGGGATATCTCAGTAGCACTAACTCAGGCTGATTTGCAGAAAACTCAAGACCTACGTCTCAGCAAGACTGTACCAACAAGCAGACAGATCCAAACACACACCCACACCCCCCAAAACTTTCTCCTGTTTTGAAAGAACTCCAACTTCCAGCAAATATCCAGTTTCTGTTTTTCCAGATGCTATTTGTGCACAAATTCATCATAATCCAGTTTCAAATGATTCCTCTGTACCAGACCGTGGTCAAAAATCCTGAACTTTTACACTGAAGAAGCAGGAACTCCCTTCTTAATCATTCTCTATCTTCTTGTATAAAGCTCTATCTACAGTTGAAGATTTACCATGAAATAATCAAGTGTACGGAATTTCTTTTAAAGATCACATAGGAACAGTATCAAAGCCTAAGTGTGTACTGTGTTATTAAATATACATCCAAACAGAAAAAAACATCTTTAAAGGGGGAATACTGACAGTATCTGTGGTTTTCTCTTTAAAATGTGCAGACTTCAATAGAACGATAAATATAGGTCGATTAACCTTGCTCCAGATTTGAACGTATAACCAATTAATTTAACTGATCTTTCAAAAAATAACATTCACTGGCATTATTCTTTGAATAATCCTTGTTCATTTTCCATGATGGTATACATTTTAATGAAAAACTCATTATAATGTAGCATAAGGCATAATTAATTCTGGAAGAATTTTTTTAAGTAAATAGCTATTACAGATGCTGAATTCCATTTTTCTAGTGGCTTTATTAATCTTCCATAAACCAGTATTTCCACTGTAATGGTTTGTAACAGCTCCACAGAAGTTTTAGAAATGCATTAGCTGCCATCAGTGGCGTTAAACTAACTAGGATGTCATCATGTGTATGACGGCACTTGAACATTATGATTTTTGAAACAACAGTTACAGCTTTGGTTTATGCTTTGAAAAGGACCATCTTCATAGAACAGATGCAATATTAAACAATGAATATTTGATTTTTCTGCAGTTAGAAAATTACTTAAACTGTTTAGCTAACAATGTTGAGAATACGTTTAGGAGTATCTGCTTAGTCAGTGGCTAAATTCAAATCTAAGTGTATGTAATCAAATTGTAAAATGAATTAGTCTATATAGTAACAGCCAATTTTCACCAAAATTATGCTTTACAGATATGGTACAGTGAACTTTTACCCTAGGATTAGACTTGCTGTGCAAGCATGTAATTCAGCTTCACAAACTCCAAACACCTTCACTGAGAAGTGTTTCTAGGGTATTTGCTGAGCTTATGCAAGAGTCATTTAAATTCAAAGAGAAACACTAGAAAGATGAAACGAATCCCAGGTGCTCTTACACTCCAGAAATAGATGCTTTAAGACACGAACAAAGAGAAATGGTGTTAGAAAACATACAGGAATCCTCTCTTCCCCTGAATTCCTCTTATTTAAGTGCATGTTTCTATATATAGAACTATGGTATTTCTTCACTTCTTAATTATATATAACATTATATTTCAAAGTTTTAAACAAACTTGTGAAAGGAAGTTTGTTACAAAATCTGCTGCTTGGAAGATACTGCTAGCTTCCAAACCCACAGCATGCGAAAAAGCCCCAGGCATCTAAAACTCCTCTGTCTTCTGAGGGCATATAAAATAGTCAAAAGCACAAGCTCTTCCTCTTCCTTTCATTTTAACTGATGGGAAAAATTTTCCAGGCCGCCTTGGAGTAACAACTACTAGCTGCTCAAGAAACTGGGTGCCTACAATAGTCCTCACTGGGTTAAGACCATTTATGAAGTGAATACAACTACTAAGCTACGTAGAATGACTCTTGAAACTAGCTTCTGAAAAACTTCTAGCACCTCATGACTATTCAGGAAAAACAGTATTTAATTAGTCACTTAAGTAAAAGGAGAACGGGGTCTCTGTTACTTGTCATTGAGCTGTGCTCCATGACTTGTTCTAATGGTTGTTCTTTACTAGTCTAAAGTCCTTTCTTTCTCCACTGACAACTTAAAATTTTGAAATTTTTAAAATATTGTTTGTTGGTTATGAATAGATAAGAATATTTCCTCATGCGGGTCACCTCTGAAAGAACATTCACTAGATTTCCAGGTAATACCTGTAACATCTTTTCCCCCACCTTGCATACTGGTACTGTCAAAAGAAGCCTCTCCAACAGGTAGGCACCCTAAAATATATTTTCTGCCACTTACAAGGACAAAGTCTTCTAAAATGGCCTTACTGTGTCACAAGCTCTCTGCTTTAAAGGACTGATCTGTTGTAGTAATACGGGGGCAACAATACTCTACGTGCCATTACGGAGAGCGCAAGAGATTGCTCAAAAATTCATCATTCCAAAAACCAAAAGAGAAAAAGAACAATCTGCAGTAAGTGAAAGGAACAACACGGAACTTTGCTTTCAGACTGCCTGAGGCTGAAAGGAAGGCTAGGTATCACAGATAAAATATACGCGATATAAAAATAAATAAGCAGGTAAAAATATTATAACAAACCACGGAAATGAATAATATAACAACTCATGGTAAGAAATTACCGGCGTACTCCTCCTAAAGTAACCAAACTGCAGATCTGTATTTTGCCAGCCACAGATGAGTGTATAGGAGAAAATAACACGACTCCAGCTTAACATAGCAAAATTATGGGTCACTATGGGATGGGTTTAAAATTGGATGCATGTACAAATAAATGAAATTTTTGCCCCAGTTTATTTGAAGACTTTGTGAGACAAATCACACAGTCCTTCTTAACAAATCTCTTCACTAGGACCTGCCTGAGAACTTGATAAATAATTTACTGGAAAAGATAAGCTGAAATGGAAATGCTACCTTCTTTAAGCATTGCTTTCTCACAAGGAGGAGAAGCACCTTAAATAGTACCAGTTTATTTACTAGAAGATGACTATGTGGACTTAAGTCAGTTTTTTAAAAATTACCTATCAATTACAACATACGGAAAAGTGGAATTTTGCCAAATGCTGAAAATGCTAAATGAAAAAAATCATCATAATTTTTTTTTTTTTTTTAAATGAAGTGTCATTTTAGGACTTTCCATCTGACCTGTGGGAAGGGCAGGAGGTGTGCCAGTTAGCCAGTTCACCAGCACACCCACAGTCAGCAGCTGTTAGGGAGCCTTGCGAGGCCTTGGAATTACAACAGCACTCTTCAAATCACGCTTCAGGAACACGTCACTGGAAATCCATATTAATGCTACCATATGACCTAAACAGCCACGTTCCTGGAGCGTTCTAATTTACTACAGCAGGAGCATTTCAAAGAAAAACAGTCTTAGAAAGGCTACTCAGGAAGAAAAATCTACAGTGTTTTGTAAATATATAGTATTTTCCAGTTCCCAAGTAACGCCTTACTTACATAGCGTCTGTTGCGCATCTGCTCTGTATCTTACAGTCTCCATTTTTAGCTGTCATACGTTTCCTCAATAAAGGTTTTCTTTTACAGAAGTGTACACTCAGAAAAAAAGCAGGGCTATAACAATCATGTCACTGGTCCTACTGTTTACCATTATCTTCAAGGTTTTAGGGTTGATTTACATTGCGTTCCTCCCTATTTGACTTTAATTGTCTGCTTCAAGTTGTCAGGACATAACTATATCTTAGATTTGCATTGCATTAGGGGATCTTTTCCTTTCTCTATTGATCTTGTCTTACGGAGTAATTTAACTCAATTCCAATTTTCCTTTGCATGCGGGGTGCTCTCTATCCAAGGAAGTGAGTTATGTGTATTCAAGTGGTGCATCTTATGAATCTTGTTAAGCTTTACCGCCTTATAGCCCGCACTGATGGAATATTTAATCACAGAAATGAGTTGGCAGATATGATGTACAATACGGTTAAGCCTTGCGGCGTGTGTCTTCACCGGCAATTGAGAAATGGGTGAATTTGCCATTCATCAGTGCCATCCTGACAGCTTTGTATAACCTTCTGTTTTTCCACTTATTTATGAAGATTAAAGGTACTTTAAATCAACAGTTTCTCTGCAAATGTATCATCTTTATTTCAGAAGTGGCCAAATTTTTCATCATTTATTAGGAGGTAAAGGAACTTCTTGCACTGACTATGAAAGAGTTGGTACAATTTTAACATGAAAGGGTTGGAGACAATAATTTAAAAAAGAACTAGAACTTTGACTGTCTTTAAAATCACATTTCTAATTTTATAATCTTCAAAAGTGCAATTGTTTCTTCTCTAGGGAAGGGGGGAACCCCAAAAGAAAGCTATGTCACAGTATTCTATTACGGCCCACAAGAATTGCATTGGTCTTTTACTGTTCCATTTTCTAATGGCTTTAAGAGACCTGCATTGAGCTCTTTTCTTTTTTTTTTTTTTAATAAATTGCTTAAATGAAAGTTTAAATGTCTGAGAAAAAAAATTATCTTCTAGTCAATACACAAAATACGCATTTGATATGCATTTTAAAAACCCCCAAAACTGCCTGCATGTATAAACAGAAAAAAATCTGAAATACAAGAAGTATCTTGATAGAACTTTCTGCATAGGTGTGGTGGAGTGCATGTCATAATTCATAAAATTAAATTAATAATCTCCTAATGGTAATTAAAGATTCTCATTAGAAGGGCAAACACCTCCCTTGTGTTGGCAATAAAAATGCACTCGGGACTTTAGGAGGTTATACAAAAAAAATCAATAACCTGCCATTTTATAATTAAAAGACAAAATAAATGTTAGGGAAAAGTCCAGTAAATTAGGAAAATTACCTTCAGGAGAGATTGAAAATATTGATTTTAATTTACAAACTACGTGAACTCTTCATGCCCTACTTCATGAGACAATTATAAGTCAGATTGTTAATTCTGCATACATATTAGAAAATTGATTACTGTACTATGGGAATATTATTATATTTGTCATTAACACAAAGTCATTTATATAAAATGACTAATAACTCTTACTTTCTAATTTATGCAGGTTCAGGGTTGGTTCACTAACTACTCAAACGAGATCAATGTTAAATTCCTGTTTCCAATGTAGGCATACATCAAGGAAGGAAATAAATTCTGCCTACACTAAATATTGTAATTCCATGAATGCCAAGTTAGTATTTTTATTATACTGTGCCACTTTTACCCTAATTGGAACATTTTAATCTATCTTAGTAGATGGTACTGGATGTATTATTACAAGCAGCTTTTTTAAAATAAGTATCTGTTTGTAACATTAGTCCTATTTAACATTTTTTCTCTCTTTAAGTCCACTGAACTAATGAAAATTTTTCAGCTTTGTCCAGTGGAGGCTTGAATATCTCCATGCATGGCGATTGCCCAGCTTCTGTGGGCAACCTCATCCCATGCTTAACCAGCACCTGTGAAAAATGTTTTCCTAATATCTATTCTTTACTTGCTGTAGAGAACGTATTCTACAAGTACCTCTTTATCCTCAATTACCTAAGTGTGCGACAATGGGTAAATATTTTTGGTTTTTAAAACACGAGTTATTTGTATCCAGTATATACACACCCAGACAACTGAAAAACAGATGGAAAACTGAAAAAAAACCCCAGAGTTCCCCATGAAAGTCATGGAAGAGTCATGTATGATTTTGGAACCTAAGAAAGGAAGGCAACTTTATTACCTACTAGAAGCATTTGGATTTGTGATTATTCCTGTCTTAGATGTAAACTATTAGCTTTCAAAAAATGGCTTTTTTTGACTTGCTAGTGATTATGTTTACCGGAAGGATTCAAATGCCTCTGAAATCAACTGGGTTGATGCCTCTGAAATCTACAGGTTTCAATACTGTTGCTAAAGTACATTTAGAGACTGTTGCCAGCCGTGACTGACTTCGGACAGAAAAAGACTGTAGTATCTCATTAACTCCAAATTGTAACCAGGATCAGAACTTGGTCTCAGTGAAGATTCAGGTGATAATATAGATTCAAAATACAAAAATGTTAAGAAACTGAATAACTAAATATTAAATTTAAAGAAAAACGTTCAGGAAAAAAATTACACACACAGATACTCAATACCTCTGTGTGTCTATGTACATGTATATACACAAAATATATATTTATAGATAGATTTTGTGGTGTTGTTGCTCACTAGGCTTAAATAATTCCTGGAGGAAAGTGACTGTACTGAAATATAAAGTAAAATAAAATATAATATAAATAAAATAAAATCTCATGTAAGACTGTGGTATTGCAGTACATTTCATGTTATACTATCTACTTTCCAATAAAAAGGTAATCATATATCTTCTATATAAACTTAAGTATGCCCAGGAACTTCAAATCCTGCGTCACAAATCTGTAAATGACTTGCAGATAACGTGAATCAAACAAAGAAACCAACCCTCACACCAAATGCATGTTTTAAAGAATACTAAAATAAAAGATGGCATGGACAACTATAGCGTAATCCTTACCTGCATAGAATTCTGGACTATAAACTGCACCAACAACTGGATTTAATTTCCAGCCTGCAGCAAACATAAAAACATAATGGAGTTAATATTGCAATTAGTGACAATAATAATAATAATAATGATTTTCTAATTTTAATTTTGTATAGAGGTATACAGATAAAATGGCTTCAAAAAAGGTTTACAGGCATCTTAGTTTACTGATCTTTAATATCAGACCCTGAAGTATGGAAATAAGTAATGAAACAAGGCATTCTCTGGACGTGTAGCACTCGAGTAAATTATCAGGTGAATTACCTTGGCTGCAATGCACAGTTGCCATGGACTTATTACCTTAAATTACGGAATTCAGTCAGAACTAGTTCAGGTATCTCTACATCATGTAGTACCAGAGCAGACCAGGTTTTTTCATTGCTTTAGCTCTCCGCTTACAAGCCAGAAAGGCCAAAACAATTCATTTGCTGGATATAAATGCTTCTGATAACCCTGTGTTAGTGTTGGTTCCAAGGCAATCAAGCAATCTGAGCATTTTGATTCTACTCTGGGAAAACTGAAAGCGTAGACGCTGTCTGGAAATGCCTGTTGTGACATGAAAGAGATTTGCACGCTGTGGGATCCCAGTCAAATGCCAGACGTTTTTCCCATTTGCATTTGTACATCAGACTGTCTGCACTGAAACGGGACAATTACAGGCAGGTACCGAGAGTGCCTGTACCGCCCGCGCTTACAGCTGATAACCACTGTTAGCTTATCGCTATAAAGTAGCTGGCATGTAAGAAAATGCTGCAGTCACATTCTGCAAAGCTCTTAAGTGCAGCCACTGTCTTTGCCTTAAGTAAGCACTGTCCTCCCACGGCTGGCACAAAAGCAAAGCCCAGAACCAACAGATACTCGGTGTCGTGTGCCCTGGCCAAACTCCCATGAATCGCCGTTGTGCCCTTACATCCGATGCACATTTCCAGGTAAGGCCGGAGCGCACAGGCTCGCTGCAGAAGCAGGGGCTGTGTTCAGAGCACACATGATGCTAAAGACAGCAGTGCCGAAGCAACCGAAGGGGAAGGGGTAACAGAACCGCAAGAGAGAACACTGGCAAATTCATTAGTGTTCTCAGCTGCGGTAAAGTGCCAATCGTTGTGTTTTGCTCAGCCACAGGTAGATCCACTCCCAGTTAACTCCAAACTCAACAGAACATCCCCCCACCCACCCACTTTTTTTTTTTTTTTTTTTTTTTTTTAAGCATCTGAACAATTATTTGAAGTACCAGGACTGGAAAATTAGGGGTTTTCCAAAAGCATGCTTGAATCACAGGAGTGGGAAGCACCATTTGTAAACAAGAATAAAGGAAAAAAAAACCTGAGCTAAAGCATCTTACAAACTCAAGAACTATGGTACTTTAAATAGGTCCTATAACTACACCGCTGGAAACACAATAAAATCAAGACAAGGACAACAAGGCTTTTCAAAAATCAGAAGAGCCAAGTTTAGAAGAATTTAAATGCAAACTGTACTGAGGCTTCCTTCTGCCTTGCTCATTTCATGTAATACAGAAGCGCAGAAGATCATAAAACCATAATGGATCAGAAGACTGAAAAAGTATAATACAAAATCTCAATAATAACACAAAAGAGAACTATTCCCACCCTTTAAAAATACTGCTATCTCTATCTATTGCACAGCAACTATTTTCCAGTAATTAACTGTTCAGTAACAGAGGTGAGGGGTATTTTTGAAATGTAACTCATTAATAAGGTCAAACAGAGTAAAGAGCAACACGGCGGGCAACTGCTGAATTAATGGCAATTGCTGTACGTACCTAAAAGATAATTACGGAAGCTGACAAATGGCCAACCAAAAAGGGTTAAAATTACTTTCCTCCCCAAAATTACACAGGATTTTTACCTAACCCTTCAATTATACATATTACAGGATTATATTAATGAATGTTGTGGTATAACAAATACTCTTAGCCAAATTTTGTGTGATGGAAAATCACCCAAATTTTGAGGCCTTCAGTAAAAAAATAATAATAACAACAACAAAAAAATCCAACTTTTTGTAGCTTAGGGAGTATTTAATATTTCAAATTCATTACTTCCTCAAAAGACCACTGATCAATGCCTTCCAGAATGAAAGATTGGACTGAATTTCAGATCTGTCAGCTTTTGCTGTCAAAGGAGCTGCTAGACACCTCTCGGCTTCTAAGTTACACTAAGCACCACAACTTCTCTGAGAAAGAAAAAAAACCTTGGAAGACACATATTGCTCTTCACAGCGGAAAGCCACGCTCCTCCTCTTTCAGTTCCTACCTCTCTCGCTCACAGTGATGGCTGTCTCATCTAACTTTTTGGAGTTTATACAGGAAAAACCTCATCCATCGTGAAAATAACAGTAATTAAACTTAACTTTATCTTGTCAGCCAGCAATGTGCTGGCCCGTAGCTGTGTGGGTTAATCAAGTGTGATAGGAGTTGATGTATCCGAGCGAGCATCTGCCAAGTAACCCTACTTCACCAGCTGGAGGAGGCAAATTCTCTGCAGTGGGTGTAATTTTGTGCATTTTTCTCGCTGACACAATATTAATCTCCTCCTCGAGTTGAAACGATAAAAGCTCAAAACTTAAAAAGCAAACAAGGAACCAAACAACCCCTCTGCCTGCCCCAAACCCCCGCGCCGTACGCTCATTGAAAGACATGCAGGTTAAGCGCGCTGAAGGGAAGGAAATCATCACGCTGCCCAGCGTAACAGGCTCTGGTAGAAAGTGGGGCAGAGCCACGCAGGGGACTACTTTCACTTCACAGGCCAGACAGGCACCCATGGCTGAAGGAACGTTCTGGCTGGGAAGAAGCCCTGTGACACCATTTGTTTTCCTCCTGTTTGCAAACAGAGGGGAGGAAAGGGGAGTGGGAGGGAATTTAACGGTGGTAATAGTCACTAGCTGTGACTTGAATCTAAGTTTAGATCGACAGGAGGCTCAAATTCAAGACACCACAAGTATAACCTTTAAAACATATGTATCCCTCTACGGATTGCTGTTTCGTGTTCCTCATTCATTGCTGTGCTTCTCTGAATCCACTTGTGCATAATTCTCTGTTCCCCACAGCACTCGGATGAGCATCCTGAATTGCAACATGGGCATCAGAAGAAAGTATAACTGTGAACAGGAGGGGCTGGAACATCTAAAAATGTCTCAAAAATATTTCTGCCAACAAGTAGAACTCCTGACAATTAATTTATTTGCAAAGAAAAGGCAGTTCTATCTCCAAAGCACATGAGGTCAGCCATCAAAGTCATCCTGTCTGATAAACTTGCACAGAAAGAGCTCTCCTAACAACTGAGCATTTATTAACTGCTCGTTTCAGGAATCACCAAAAGTCACTGGAAAGCATACTTATTTCAAAAACCATCTACAACACAAAAGCAAACCACTTAGTTGAATGAAGCTGCATATAGTAAAAAAAAAAAAAAAAAAAAAATCTAGGTTTTTGTGCTTTAAGATCTACTGACTTTTGCAGTCATATTTACAACATGAGCTCTGTTATCAAACAGCCAGCAGTATTCAGGAAAGAAAGAAAGAAAGGAGTACATCTTATTTTTAAATTACAATAAATATTAGTGCCTGATGTTTTCATATAGTACCAGAGGTGCCACAACTACATTTTGAATACCTGCCAATAACATATCAGTCACCACACACTCCTTGAAAAATAAACGCACACATTAAAAAAGAAGCAGTTCTGAAGAGATAGGGATGTGCAAACAAAAAGCTTCTGGCTACCTGCGTCCTACGCATCTTGCAAACGTTAACATGCTTGCAGAAGAACACAGAAAAACTAGCCTTATATTTTATTTAAAAGGTGAGAACTTTACTTTAGACAACAGTAGTGTTTAATAACCAGCAATAGTACTGGTTAATTCCTGACAAAATGATAAAGAACTAGAATCATATGACGTCATGATGACTGATAATAGGAGCACTGACTAAACTAAAGGAAGCACCTTGCACGTCTACACTTCATTCCTTGTCACTCGTAATGATTACGCAAGAAGAACATGATTCTCCTCATGTGTTTACTTCAGGGGATCTCAGACATTAAAAAAAAAAGTAAAAAAAAAATCAAAACGTATGAACTATAACCAGAGTTTGCCTTGGTGGATACCCATCAAAAGCTGCGCAAAAGAACATCCTGCATGCAACAACCTGGATGTATGGATTTGCAAACGTAAATGCTAATTTTTATGCACTGAATGGGACGTTTCATACTTTTGGTGAGATCCAGATGGAACAGGATGGAAAATGACAGAAACAAACCACTTCAAGTGGGAAACACTTAACGGCAGATTGTCATCATTCTGGTTTTGGATATTAATAAATGGTAATGTATGAGCTAAGTAATCCTCCAGTGCAGGACACAGAGGTGAACCTCCTCTAAAACCAGATTCCATCGCTATTTCCAGCATTCCCTTCCTTCAGCGCTAGATGTCCTGATATAGAATCATAGAATCTTTGTGGTTGGAAAGGACCTTTGAGATCATCAAGTCCAACCATACACACACAAAAAACCCCCTACAATCTCTGCCACTAGAGCATGCCCTGAAGTGCCACATCTACACGTTTCTTAAACACCTCCCTGGGCAGGCTGTTCCAGGGCCTGACCACTCTTTCAGTAAAGTAATTCTTCCTAACATCTAATCTAAACCTCCCCTGACACAACTTCAGACCATTTCCTCTGGTCCTGTCATTATCCACTTGGGAGAAGAGGCCAACACCCACCTCTCCACAACCTCCTTTCAGGTAGTTGTAGAGGGCAATGAGGTCTCCCCTCAGCCTCCTCTTCTCCAAGCTAAACATGCTCAGCTCCCTCAGCCTCTCCTCATATGACCTGGTCTCCAGACCCCTCACCAGCCTGGTAGCTCTGGGGCCCAGAACTGAACACAGTACTCGAGGTGAGGCCTCACCAGTGCCGAGTACAGAGGCACCATCACTTCCCTACTCCTGCTGGCCACGCTTTTCCTGATACAAGCCAGAATGCTGTTGGCCTTCTTGGCCACCTGGGCACACTGCTGGCTCACGTGAAGCTGGCCGTCCACCAGCACCCCCAGGGCCTTTTCTGCTGGGCAGCTTTCCAGCCACTCTTCCCCAAGCCTGTAGCGTTGCTTGGGGTTGTTGTGACCCAAGTGCAGGACCCGGCACTTGGCCTTATTAAACCTCATACAGTTGGCCTTGGCCCACGGATTCAGCCTGTCCATGTCCCTCTGTAGAGCCTTCCTTCCCTCAAGCAGATCAACACTCCCACCTAGTTTGGTGTCATCTGCAAACTTGCTGAGGGTGCACTCAATCCCCTCATCCAGATCATTGATAAAGACATTAAACAAAACTGGCCCCAAAACTGAGCCCCGAGGGACACCACTGTTGAGCAGCCGCCAAGAGGATTTCACCCCATTAATCACAACTCTCTGGGCACGGCCATCCAGACAGTTTTTAACCCAGTGAAGAGTACACTTGTCTATGCCATGGTTCGCCTCCAGCTTCTCCAGGAGAATGCTGTGGGGGACGGTGTCAAAGGCCTTACCAAAGTCCAGACAGACAACGTCCACAGCCTTCCCCGCATCCAGAAGGTGGGTCACATGGTCATAGAAAGAGATCAGGTTGGTTAAGCAGGACCTCCCTTTCCTAAACCCTGATCCCTTGGCTGCCCTGCACTTGCCACGACAGCTCGCTCAAGATGATCCTCCTCTCCATGATCTTTCCTGGTACCGAGGTCAGGCTGACAGGCCTGTAGTTCCCCAGATCCTCCCTTCCGACCCTTCTTGTAGATGGGCGTCACATTAGCCACCCTCCAGTCATCTGGTTGACCAAGACTGTTGATAAATGATGGAGAGAGGCTTGGTGAGCTCTCCCACCAGCTCCCTGAGTACTCTTGGGTGAAACCCATCCGGCCCCATATGTAACGTGTTATTGGCTAATTGACAGTTTTGTAGCTTTAGGGTAGTATGAATAGAAAATACACATCATCATTTATAAAAAACAACTAGTTTTATCCTTTTATCATTACAATATAGCAGACAAAGTTTATAGCATCATATGCAGGTAGTTAATTTAACTCCTTATTGCAACACAATCTTGTGATGTGATCCAGTCAAGCTTCGTCTCTCTTTTCCTAGATTCACTCGGGTGTTTTAAAGCCAGTAAAAATGAAGGAGATTTTCCCACCTGCATCATTTGCCAAGTTCCATGTTTATACGCCAAACAAAGAAGAAAACAGTTTCTGAGAAACTATGAGGAATTTCAGACTCTCTTTCTCCAGATCACCTTAACTAGCTCAATTATCACATCTCAAATGAAAAACCACCACTTTATTTTTCCTGCGGTAGGAAAAAATACTGGCTCTTTCATTAAAAAAATAAAGCCACTGTTTGCCCTGGGTTTTAGTAAAACCTCACTAATGAGACCTTGGATATAGAAAATAAGATCCATTATATTTCAAAATGGAAGAGAGTCTAATCTACCTGTGGATACCTTTACTGATGGATGTGCAGATTTCATCTTTCTACTGGATGGAAAAAACTAAATTAAATTGAAAAGCAAATAATTATAACTACACAGTCTAGTAAAACTGGAAAATATAATTGCAATTAACTTCAATCAACGTGTTATTGTTTGACATTGTTGAGGTGGGAACTTGTTAGAATTTTCTGAACTAGCAAACGCAAACAACTCAAGCACATGATCAAACACTGCCAAACGAAACATTTTTAAAATGTATTGCTTCCAAACTCCTCAGATATCTATGGATTACTTTTATCTCATTAAGGTACAACATTGTACTAACTTAGGTCAGTATTAGAATGAATTTTTTAGATAGCTTGGAATTTAGATTTTTCAATGGATAAAAAGCCGGAAGCAGCACCACGTTACAGTTTGCCCTTTACTTCTAACAAATTATGGATGGAAGACACAGAAAATTATCTTTGACTAGATGCGTGTCTTGGTACTAAAAAGTATCTCATGCTTGACAGAGATGTTCTTCTTACTGGTCTCCCTACCTCCATCATCCAAGCAAAAATGAATACTCCAATTAGTTCATTCATCGCAACATTAACACTGCACAAAGCTAGAAAAGAACAACACTTTCCTATCAGGTGTATTTTCCTATACAAAAGCCACCACAGTTAAACACTCAGATTCCAATCAGGCAAGATGATGCATGCTACGCCCACACAGCTGTGAATTAGCTGAACTCTATACAGAATGAATTTATGACCGGTCATATCATGTTTTAGGCGGCTGGACAAAGCCCGAGCCCAAGGAGATGCAGGAGATGCAGACTGCGACACGTCATGAGCAGATGAGTCCACCCATTCAGCAGGAGAGTGAGGTTTCCCATGCACTGACATTAAACCAAAGCGCTGAGGTCTCATGCACTTACCATTCGTGTAAGGGTTGACGGTCTTTTTATTTGTCATTACACGTGCTGTTGCATTATTTACCTAAGCACATAGAACACTGGATTAGAAAGGGTTACAGGAAGGGTTCGTGTTACTATTAAATGCATGCATTATTACTGCTATTAGTCATGTAAAAATAAAATGCAATTTAATTTATAGAAGGCAACAGGTGCATAACAAAATCATACTATTTATAATTACATTTACTTTCATAACCATTTTAACTTACAAATCATTTCAATAAAGCAACATCATATCATTTAAACTTTAATAAAAAGACATTAAAAGCAAATTAAAAGGTACTGCATAATTTAAGACTTAGGAGCATGCTTGTATTCCATGATAACACTGATACAATAAATACTCAAAACAGAAAAAAAGATTATATGAAGGAACATGCAGTGGAGTAGAAGGGAAAGAGACAAGGTACAAGGAAACAAAGAAAATGTCAAAAAAAGGGACAAACGAATTTTAGCAGTGTGCAACATAACCCTTTAGAAGAGAAGTACCATTGGAAAAGCAACATCTAGCATTCAACACTTGGAACAAGAGCCTTTTTCATTGCAAGAATTAACAAAATCATTCAAGCTTTAAAATCACAGCTAACAAAAGGATAAAAAGAGGGTGCATTATTTAACACAATATGGAGTTAACAATCTGAGTAAGATGTGCACGAAGTCATATCCTCAATCCAATCAGTGCCTCCCAGGCTTGCTTAAAACGTACACTCAATTACAGGCGTACCAATATAGAAAAAAATGTAGCATCAAGAAAACTTAATACAACAAGTCAAAAAAATTCACGTGGTATATCAGCGCTAAATACGTGAAACGGCAGATGGACTTCTCCACTTACCATTCAGCACCATCGCCAGCATGGGTATGTATACAGTTACCATGGTTACTGAGAGTTTGGTGAGGGCCCTAAGCGCTACCGTCGAAGGGGGAAAATGAAAAGGCAAAATATGCAACATCTTACTCAAAAGACGACAGCATTTTCAATTGGTATTTTTTTTATTCTAACAAATACGACTGAGGCAGTATTGAAGGGGATCCAGTGGTAGTAAAACGCATTTGTGTTGCTTTTGTACTAGGTATGAATGGCTCAGGCCATCCAGCCAAAGCAGCCTGATGGTTTCATTAAAAATTAAATGTTAAAATTGGTTGGTCTCTAGTCTGGCTTTGTTTCTTTTTCTGGTACATCTTTTGGATGCTTCTTTCCCAATCTGAATTTTTTGAAAGCCACTGTGGATCCCGCATCAACCCTGCAGCAAAAAAAAAAAAAAAAAGAAAAAAGAAAAAAAAGAAAAAAAAAACAAAATAAAAAAACAACCTTCTGTTCGTTTTTGTTTTGTCTGTCACACTTTTTTTTTTGTTGTTCTCAATTTTTTTTTTTTTTTTTTTGTTGGCTGGTTTTTGGAATCTACTGCACCCATTGATTTACAAAACATCCAAAATAATAACTTCAAAATATTAAAGCTTTCATTTTTTTTTTCAATTCTGTCATCCACTTTTCAGCAATAATGATAATAATAATAATAATTACAAAAGAAATAATAATAAAAAACCCAAGTAAGGCCAATTCTCTCTCTTTATATATAAATATATATATAAACAATGGGAAGGGGAAAGGGGAGCACACAGAAGACACCAATGATGCATCTGAAACAACAAATGAGAGTGAAGCAGACATTTATAAAAAAGATGAAAAGGAAAATATTTTGAACATGCACCTCGATTTTACGGCCCTCTACCACGGTGCCGTGTAATTTCTCCCTCGCCCTGTCCGCATCAGCACTATTTTCGAAAGTTACGAAACCAAATCCCTGCATGCAGGAGGGAGAAGGGGGGAAAACAACATGCACATTATTATTTCAGTCAACGACCACTTGTTTGCTTATGTTCTCTCTCTTTAATTTAATATTTTCTTGTCCTTGCTTCATTTCTGTAACATGCAAATTAGAAAAATTATAATTGTATTGAGATGTGCAATAAATAAGCGACAAATGTGAACAAATTTTTTCTGTCATCAGTTAGATAATAACCCTCTGAGAAATTCAAAGAATGATACCAAAAATACCTTTCTACATGTCACTACAGAGGAAAATAAATCTAACAATAAGAAAATGAAATTAAAATAAATTACAGTGTCTTCACATAGAAAAAAATGAACTAATGAGAAAAGAAAATGAACCACATTTTAATGACATGCAGATATCTCAACGAAATAAAAAACATGTGCACAAAATTCAACACAATGTCAATATACTCTAAAACATTGCCTACTTAATCATGCTCTTGTGATCATAAGAAACATTGTTCCCATGCAACACTAGGGTAACTTAAACTTCTGTCAAACTATACAGCCTTTACTTATTTTTTTATAAAAGAAAAAAAGAAAAGAAAACCACCAACAAAACAAAAGTACCTTTAGAACAAAGTATAAACTTTCTTGTATTAACAGATCAAATAAAATCACATGATGTGAATAGAAAAAGAAATTCTGATAAAGGAATAAAAATGCAAACGTTTTGAATAAGTTTAACTGCTTCATTTACTATTTACGTATATTACTTTCCACATCTAGAACATGCAACTGGTAAAACTGCCAAATCCCATGTTAGTGGGACAGGAGAATACTTGACAAATTGAAATTCTGCCTATGGCAAATGTTTTGCTTTCTAATATTAGGTTAAACAAACATTTCCAATCCTACTAGAATTCTTTTTTTTTTTTTTTGTGCTAAGTTAAATTAAACACTGTTTACAACGGTAAATATTTCACATTGAAAAAACATTTTAGAAACATACACCAACCCTTTGAAGTAATTCTTACATTAGCACTACAATGCCTTTGCATGCTTTCCCAAAGTCATCCAAACAAATAAGCTCCTGCGTCCTTGGTGTTTTGAAACATTAGCAAGTTACAGCCGTTTTATCAGGAATAGGCATTGCTGCATGTATTTGAAGTCCTACTACAAGCTTTCTCTTTACTGTTACTTAAACTGTGGAGTTAGAGCTTCCCTCCGTGCTGTTCCTCAGCAATAAGCCATGCATCATCTCTCCGCACTCTCCAGTCCACGCGCTAAGTTTTGTGGTCAGTATTCACCCACTTAGTCCCCCCACAGTTCTACCTACTACGTACATAGTGACTGATTTAAAAAAAAAAAAAAAAGAAAAAAAGAAAAAAGTAAATGAAGATATTTATACATTTATTTGTATGTTTTATACAAAAAAGAGACCAAATATGAAACCTAAGGCAAAAGCGACACCAAGCATTGAGAAAAACAATGGATATGAACTACAAAATTAATTAATCAACAAAAGGAGTTAAGAAACTATCAGGATCATGTGAGTTTTTTGGGTTATTTTACCTACTCAAACAACACATTTATTTATGCCAGTTCATAACATAGAAATATTTATATACAGTAGCAGTTTATGTTCCATTCCCTTCAAAGTAGCTTAAACACATTGTCTGTGGCTTTTTTTTCCTCTTTTAAAGGCACACTGAAGCCCGAGCTCAGAAGTGCTCTATCAGCAGCTCCGCTTCTGGCTGAAGCCGTTCTCAGAACACCTAATTCACACATTTTCTCCACTCTACGCTCCACAACTGTAACACAAAGCCACGACCTCACTTGTCACAAGACATAGAGGCTGTAACACTCTCTTTCCCAAAACATCAGGAGTGTTCGGGAGAGACTTAATCCCCCTCCTCAGTACTAATCCTTAGGTTTTAGATGCCTGCAGAGGCTTTTCTTATACCTAAAGCCTTCCTCAACTTTAAACTTTTATTTCTTCTTCAACTGCTCCCTTGCATCTTGTAAAAGCTCTGGAAAAAAAAAAAGTTCATCATTTAAGATGCCATTAAGAAAATTCCACAGTAGAAAGCATCACTGAAGCCATCGATCCAACGAGTAGCATAAACTCCTCCAGTTCTGTTTGTTCTCCCCTCTCCTCCCTGCCGAACTTCTCAGAATTGCAAACATTTGCTGGGAGTTGTTTAGTCAAAATTTTGAATCAGTCTTCTTAGCTCACAGCACTACCAGCTAATTTTTTTCAAACAACTGAAGGGAAAGATAAAAACCTAATTATATTAAAAAATTAGAAAAAGATATAAAGCGGAGCCACAAGCCAAGATAAGACAGGAACTTCAAAGATTCTGAAAAGAATACTCATTGTAATTTTTTTAATTTCTTATGTTGTACTTATTCTCATAATTAACACCATTTAAATTAAGCTCTTATTATTTATGCAAATCTTTAATTTTACCTAGCTGACAGAGAAACTCTATCACCGAACATAGATTCACTCATCACACATTCAAATATCTACACAAACACGTTAACATTAATTTTATATGCACCTGATTCAACACCTACTTTAGCTTAGCATATTATGTGTTTTATTAACCAGTAAATTTCTGCATTTTATTTTTAAAGTCTGTCAAATGATTTAATATTAGCCAAGTTAGTACTTGAGAAGATTCTGTTTTAATTTGGGAGGTGCTTTGGAGCTCTTCTTATTGAAGAAATGTATGTTAATATGATATATATTAATATATATATACACAAACAGATTTATGAAAGCTTTGTATGTAGTATATAGCTGTATAGAGCATTAATTTACAACCATAAAAAAATGGTACTTGTTGATGTTCCTGTATCTTTGCAGCCTTGCAATTGTGCCCAAGACAAAAGCCATCGCAGCTCCATGGAGAGCTTCAGCATTCAAACAGCATTAAAATACGCACAGTAATGGAAGCTGTATTTCCAAGTCTCCTTCCAAGATGAGTGGTAAATGCAGAGAAAGGTAAGTTACCGGTAGTTTTTAATGTCACTTTAATCAATAGCTTCAAGAATTTGCAAAGGTAAGCCTCATTCATTTAACACAGGTTGTATGAAAGATCTACACCAAAACCAAACTGACGTTCTTATAAAATATCATCAGTTTTGCCATACAACTCTAGCAAAGTTGTCTTTATTATTATGCCCCCAAACAAGCAGAAATTTGTAGTATGAAACTTGGTTTATTTTAGGGTTTCTTTTATGGAAAGACTCCCTTCTGCAAAATTATTTTACACTTTACAGTGCTGCTCCAGCATGATGTTTTTTGAATCTGCAATTCCATTTTTCTTAACTGTTATGGTATGAAAATGAGCTTACTCCTGTTGTTAATTATCGGTATAAGAAGAAATAAACAAAACCAGAAATAACAAAAAAAAAATAATCTAGCAATTCTTTTATGCCAAACTGCAGCTAGAAACAAATTTGAATTTTGATCCTGCAAACTTTTTTACCTGTACTCAGTTTGAGACCACTTAGTAGTCCTTTCAGTTTCAGTGGGATTTTATGAAAACATAGATAAGCACTGCCAGGAATGGGACTTTAATCTGGTGCATCTTAAATCCTACAGAATGGACATGAAATGATCAGATTAAAAAAAGATTTAAAAAAATAAAATAAAAGATGTTCCTCCTATTCCTAATCCTGTTCTTCAACTTTTTTACTTAATTGAGAGAATCTAAAGGTACTTCTCCAAATCAAAATACTAAGTAGCTATAGCTGAAATAACTCTACACAAGATGAGAAGCAGCATACATAAGCAAGGAATCATCACAGAACTGCTGTATCTTCAGCAGCTTACTCAGAGACAGAGCTGGAAGCACCAACACAGCACTGAGTAGTGTAGAAGTATTTATTACAGGGCTGAGTCTCAAACACAAAGTGTCTATTCTGAGGTAGTGACATTACACGCCTACCTAGGAAAACCTCTCCCTTGTGAAATCCTTTCTAGAACAAGGATGTTCTCACCACTGCAAGATCGCTATTAAAAAAACTCAATTCAGAAACGCCTCCTCACCCCACCCCTCAACTCTTTTAAAAAAGCCTTATGCTGTCTGATGCAGATGCGGTGGTTAAAAGTCCTACCTATGTAAGATTTAACGGCTAGACAAATGCGTAAACCACCACCACGACACGTGTACTCAGTTCCACTCCATCTTCAACAGAACGACTCAAAGGCGACAACTGGGATGTCTTCAGAAATTTACACTACTATTCAGTAGGAGCAGGTTCTGGACAATCAACATCTTTTGCTAACACTATTATGGTTGGACTCGATGATCCCAAGGGTCTTTTCCAACCTAAATGATTCCATGATTCTATTGAAAAGTCGTAACTTAATGCTAATAAAGCATTAGGTGAAGCATACTGGGCTACAGTTTTGCAGCAGCTAACGATGCTAACGCAGTCATAGCCATTCTATCTTGCAAATTGAATAAATTGAAGTATGCATTTCAGGCAAAGTAATTTTCAGAAAAAATTAAATGTTTGCAATACAATAAGAACTCTCTTAGTCAAATAAATGTTAAAATAGATTGTTTTCAAAGGGTTGGTGTACTGAAGCTTTAACTAAAGAGGAAAACATCTGCACTTAGATAATCTAGAGCAATCACATATTTTCTCAGCTAATTACTAAAGAGGATACTTATTAGGTATCATTATCATCTTTCATTTCAATAGGGAAAAAAAATACCTGTACTAATAATACAAACCTGCCTACAAATATCTGTAAGTATGGACTCATCTTGTAAAATAAACAAGATAATTACCATTGAAGAATACAGACAGCAGAAATCAACATTCCCATAAAACAGATGACAGTTTGGAGTAGCTAAAATTACCCCCTTTAAAAGATATACAATGAGTCCAATGATTTTCATGCTGCTTAGGAAACTGAATGACAGCTCAGAAGATGCTTTCACTAACATGGAATTTCAGACATTATTTTTTACAGCAGTGCAGTTGTTTCCTTTTACTCGTATAAATATTTTACACAAATTAAAAAATTCCATGGGTGAATTAAACTGCTTACCTTTGAGCCTCGCTCATTAAAAATAATTTCAACATCTAAGATTTTACCAAATTGCTGCAAAAAAAAAAAAAAGAAAAGTTACATGAAAATAAGGTAACTTCAACTCTTCTATCACATACAGCGCAAAAGTTTGTTTCAGAAAATGGTGCACCACATAAAAAAGTTAAAGAATATAAAATCAAAGATAGTCAAGCACCAAAAAAGACACACTGAAGAGGAGCCAGATCAATATTACAACTAAATCGTAGGTATCATTACACTTGTCACTATCATTCCACACACGCATTTATGAACTTTAAGTTCAGTGAGACCACCTGACAAAGAGGAAATCATCATTCAGCTGAGATCACAGCCAAGTGAAAGTCCCATGTTTCTTTTTTTTTATTTTGTATTTGCACACAGTAGGTTACTTCCTTGTGATCCATCCAGTCCAGCTGCCATCACCCGTTTTTCACATGTAATATGCTACTAGTTAATTTGCTTGGAGTGAAATAAACATCACTAACAAGACAGGATAAACAGCTGCCTGAACATTGTCACCCTCTGGTCATCCTTCCCTCTGAAGAACCTTTGTCTCACAAGATTTTTGCAGCTGCTTTCCAGGACAGGAAAAGGAGTTTGGTTAATTGTGCTTTACAGGAATAAGATTAAACCAGCTGGGAGTTTTGTCACTGGCCTCAAGGAGCGAGGATTTCTCTCCACCCTGGCTGAAAAGGGATGACCATTACTCCCTAAGCAATTCTTGTCTTACCGAGAGTATAATTTTGAAAACTAGAATGGATACTTACTTGCTGGAGATTTTTCCCTGCTCAGAATTGAACTTTCATTATAATATTAGTAGTAACTGTTATTACTATTGACCTTACACTAGCACTCACAATCATCTGGGCATTGTTCACACACACAAATCTTGACCACAGTTGCTATCCCAAAGAAAAAGGTTCTATTGGACTTGTCTTAGTAAGAGAATAAATGTTTGACTTGGGCAGTGTTTAGTTTAACGCTTTCTGATATGACACATTTTGACATGTGACACTGTAACGTATCAATGGGTCATTTCTGTTATTTCATGTGTCATTAACAGGCAGTATGGATCAGTATGAACACTGGTAAGTGACACAATATATTAAACAAAAAGGCAAAAATTAGCAGCAAGCAAATGAAGAGTAATCTACCAATTGTCCAAGGAAGTGCAGAAATGAGCCTATACTTCAGTATTTTAATATACAATAAACAATTACAGGCCAGAAAGGACAGTATTCCTTCCCTACCTTATTAAAGTGTTTCAACTTGGTTATGAAAATCAACCATCATTTGTTATCCCTTGGCTTATTTTATGTGCTCACATTCACCACCTAATTAATGTTTTAACTGCAACTTTAGCCTATAAGCAGACATTGACTCAATGTATAAACAATCCTCATCTCCTGTATTTATGTCCATGTAAAAAGGTCATCTGCTATGTGTATGATGTGGTCATGATGCAGCGTTACCGTATTTTGCATCAGATATTTCAATTCGCGCTTGCAGAAATTTCATTTTTCTATCAATTCCGAAGCTAAAAGTTTACCATTACCAAGTCATTCTAAAGCTGGAAAACTCTAGCCATTCTCCAGCGTTACTCTTTTGAGACCTAAGACTTAGAAATATTGAAAAGAAACATAGTTTTTATTCACTTTAAAAATACTACATTCCCTCAAAAAAACCCCCTTTGATTTAATGTACTTTCAAACAAAATCCATCTATTTTAAGTGGTTTGTTTAATTTAAATAAATTTGCATGTCTTTCCCTAGAGGGTTAATTATTATGCCTTCTGCTATTTTGCTGATGTGCTGCGAGCTGCATTTAGGGGAGGTTACTTGTAGCAAGTCAGATATGGCCAAAGTCACTGTCATTTCCCGGTACTGTACTTTTTTCCGGCGACTGTTTCCTTCACTTCATACACACAAATACTGAAAACCACAATGGCTTAACTCACATACAAAGACATTAGAGGAACTTAAAAATCTGAGCTGAACAGGAAGGATGGAGAGAAGCATAGCGCCATGAAGTACTTGATGCCGCACTGTATAACCCACTAACGCAGAAGAGAATTAAGTTTTAGCGAGTCAGAAATAAGAAAGCAAAAGGAACACAAATACTTAAGAGTACTAACTTGGAAAAGGAAAAGCTGGGTTCTACTAGCTGATCAAGCACTCTTTCTAGGTTTTATTTACTGACATTTAAAATAAACCTAAGAGTTCTTGGAGCAGGGGTAAAAAAACAGGTCTAACCTCTCATGGTTATGAGCCTAGAATTAATGGCACATGAGATGTATGAAACACAGCCAATGCACAGGAAGGTAGCTAATGGCCTGGGCAAAAGAAAAAAATTGTGAGACTTACAGAATAATACTGGCAAAGACTTTAGAAGCTTACCGACCTACAACACCTGTGGGGACGGGTGAGGATTCCTACTCCGGGACTTCCTGCTTAAATTCAGCCCATGTCTTACCTCTACAGATTTGGGTCTCTTGCTCATAAGGTCAAGCATTGACTATTTTACACCATGCTCTCCAAAAATCAATAAATACAGGCATATAAATCCAGATGTGTAGAGCAGGAATATCTATATGCATTCAATATTTTAAGCCAATGCAGGTAGCTTTGTTTGAATGCAATACAAAACAGCACGATACATAGAATACACTCATCTGTACCACATACAGGAGAATCGGTAGAATTTCTTTTCCCAGTTGTGATGGGCAAATCAGATGTTTGGTTATAAATAAATGAAAACAGAAT
The DNA here is from genome assembly GCF_963924245.1 of Chroicocephalus ridibundus. Classification (NCBI taxonomy): domain Eukaryota; kingdom Metazoa; phylum Chordata; class Aves; order Charadriiformes; family Laridae; genus Chroicocephalus; species Chroicocephalus ridibundus. The sequence goes on along the minus strand of NC_086291.1, from coordinate 43,235,431 downwards.
CTTTACTGAAACTGCTTAAACAGCCTAAATCAGAGATACTGCTCTTGTAGTTGCCTATAATATAAAATAGCTACTGCAAATATAAAAAAGCAGAAATAAAGTATGAGTACTTACACCAAACATTTGTCTAAGATCTGGATCCCGGAATCTGAATGGTATATTTGACACATGAAGCCGTTTTGGCTGTGATTTGTTTTCTGTGTTTTCAGAAGATTGTGTCTGTTGCTGGCCATCGGTCTGTGCTGCATCATCTGTCTGCTAAAAGGGTAAAGCAAAACAAGTTAAAGCTTATTGTAAGTATTTCAGCCATTTTTAATATAAAGAAGTCGCGGCCTTAAATACTAAAAAAAAAAAAAAAAAAAAAAAAAGAAGAGAGAGAGAGACTGAGGAGGAGTTAAATCTACACAAAGGTACTGAAGAATACCAGAAGTTGAAATACATGAACATCAAATCTGTTTCTGTATGTGTCTCAGCAGTATATGTTTTCAGTGATACTTTTAATATGTATTTGGAATAAACTGGAGAATAGGAAAGGAGATTTTTATTTGTTGATTTTCTTAGCTACTTTTAAATAATGAATAACTATGTCTCCCTAAATTATGATACTGCTGAAAGCCCTTTAACCTCATCAGTGTTTGCCAATAGAAGAAACAGAATCTGCATGTCCAAATACCAGCCTACTTGCAGAAGCAAGCCCTACACTTTCAAATAAGATTAGTACTTTCATTCTGATGCCACTGGGACTTCTCCAGAGGAGGTAGGTAACACATCACATCCTAGTTGCCATTTCATAAGCAGTGCTAATGGGCACTAGAGGGTCATTTTGTCTAGATAAATGGTCACCGTTATGGAAAAGGCCTTGAGTTGTAAAAGGGAACAGGAGTATAATCAAGGGCTGAAGGTTGCCTGACATAAAAGTGAGACCCGGAAACAAAGTTCTACAGATTTTCTTTCTCACCAAAATAAGATAATGTCATGGTACTTTTTACTGGGGTACTGTTCCCTAGTTTTAAAATGCTATTTTATAATCAAAGGACATTGCTGTGTATTTCAAGTTAACAAACTTAATTATAAACCCTTAGAGAGATTAAGAAAAAACATAATGTCCTTTATCCAAAAAGTAAAACTAACCAATACATTCAGTATATTGTAGACATTTCTGGGCTGTGTTCTTTAATGATATACAGTGCCTAATTAATCACAATGTATACAGCACACATTCACTAGAAAAAGATTTTTTCGTTGGTATTTTAAAACAGCATAGTTATTTTCTTTTGCACTGGTAGAAGGGATTTGGAAAAAAAAGAAGAGGAAAGAAAACAGCCAAATGAAATGACAAGGATCCTCTATTTTCTCTGTCCTTCCGCTTCCTTCTGAGCATATTCATCTTCCAAGTATTCATTTTTCTCTTGTGTTCTAATGTTACAGTTCAGCTTGTCTTTCTGACTTTTTTCATTAAAAAAAACCCCTCTCCCATTTCCTGCTACTATCAAATTTCTTTTGAGAGACAACAGTTTCAAGCAAAATAAAATGGTTAAATAAAATAAACCTTACCACACAGTTTTAGTACCAATAAGCCTGTCAAGGAGGAAGCAAAAGAACTCAGAGAGAATACATAATTTACATCAGTAATAACTACATATAAATTTAATTCTAGCAAGTTAAATGAAACATCATCTTCCCCAGTAAATGCAAATGTTCTCAAATTCAAAGTACAAACATTTACAATTTCCTGCATTGCCTATATATACTTCTGCGCTAAGAACACTTTACAAATAAAGGTCCTTATCATTTCTGCAGCAGCATCAGTTCACCAGCTGCGTGCACGTTTCATGGGATACGATGATACCCGTACACAAATACAAACTTTTGTGTGCACTAAAGAAGGATTTTCAAGTGATCCAAACAAGAAACTGGGAACAGCTCAAGTGTAAACCTAAAACTCAGTGAGTGCCACCACATCTCTCCATCTGCTACCCCCTGAACTCACAGGCAGGGTCCCACAAAAAACAAAATAGTTCATCTTCACAATTTTCTAGTGATTTAAATACTAAACACGGTATACAGCTGTTAAGAGACAAAAAAACATGTTCCATGCTAATCTCTTGCTGTCTAAAACCAACTCAAAAATTCAAAATTTAGATTTTAGGCAACTGTTCCATCCATAAACACCAGAGACATTACTTTCTACCTTTGTGCCTTAAAAGGAGAAAAATATGAAGGAAATTTGGTATATGAGAGCAGGTGGGGGATGAGGGACTGGAAACTCTTAAAATACGACACTCCAGAAGAATTTAAGGTCAATTGCATTAATCTGAAGAGAATTAAAGAATTCTGAAGGTGCTGTTCAGCTTCAGGAACAAAGGGTGCCCCAGGAAGAAATTATACAATCAGCATACTGTATCAATGCAAATTGGAAAAAGTCATTTCTGTTCACTGTATTAACATAAATGATGAGAAACAAGGAGTAGGAGGGTTGAACCGTGCCCTATTAGCATACCAAAACATTAGGAGCAACTTCCGTACTAAGAAGCCGAACAGATACATTGCCAACAAAAAGCCAGTGAGGTTTCTGAAGATGATGCTAAAATGAAGGAGCTACAAATTATGGGTGAAGTAGGTAAATCCAGGCACTGTTATTTTCTGTGTGTTTCTTTTTGATTTTACCACTTTTATTCACAAAAGCCTGAAATTTCCAGTTTCAGCAAAGCATGTCTTAAGAGTTTGGGCAGTGAGGACTGAAAACTAGAAGCCAGAAAGTCACCATCATCAAAGACTCATACCTGTAAATGCCCTCAAAAAAGTGTGTGGCAGAATGAACAGAGCTAAACCATTTAAAATGTAGTAAAAGGCTTGCCAATATAACAGTGCCTTTACAAAGCATATGATCATCCACAAATCTACAGATGAGCCTAGGAAATCTGGAGAAGGATAACTACAAATTGAAATGGGAATGTGAAGCTTATACAAAAATTTCCACATAACACTAAGGAGACAAAATACACATAGGACAGGGGACACGTTGGATTTTGCAAAATCCCAGAAAGGAACGTTTCAAAGCCCTACGGACTCAAAGAGCTAGAATACAATTTACCTTACACATAAATAATACATTTCAAGAGAATATTTTCATTGCTAGAAGATCTAATACTGGTGTTTGATATTTCTTTAAAAATTAATTGAATTTGGTATATGACATTAGCCTCACTCCATCCCCACAGTCTAGTGCGCAATCAGTACAAGTCCTGACCTATTATGGGTTTGCTGTCTTTCAAGAGGCTCTCCTGACTCAATCAAGTAAATTAGTACGCTTTATGCAAAACAAATAAATAAATAACCCCCCAAGCCTTGTCATTAAACAGAAATTACAGAAAAGGGAGTACACTCTGTGTATTTTTTTCACATGACCTAATTTTTTTGAGTACAAAGCCATATCAGTTACCCTCATGTATCAAAAAATCATGAATTTAACTTTGTGAAGAGTTCACAATTCATAAATCAACTCTTCACCGCATTTTACCATTGTAACTATCTGCTAGATGGTGGTCTTTGCTTTTCCTTGTGTGTGTATTAGGTTTTTTCCTCTATGGAAGACGGCAATGTAAATTCATATACAACTTCTAATCCATTTTAATCTTGTTTATGGAACTGCTCTCTAACCAGTGATTTTCCATGCCGTATTTGTGCAGTCTGTTATTGCTGTGTGAACACCTTGTGTTTGATGTTTTTGAATAGCATCTTATTTTTCCAGATGATACCTTCAATTTATCAAGATTATTTTGAATTCTAATCCTGTCCTGCAATGTACTGGCAGTGCTTCCCAGCTTGGTATTGTTGCAAATTTAATAAGTATACACTCTATTCCATCATTCAGATCATTAACAAAAATACTGAAAAACACTGAGTCACCACAAATCCCTACAGAACTCCTTTTAATAAATCTTTTCATTTTGATAGTGAGCTACTTCTTAAACACACTTTCTAGTTTTCCACCCAGCCTGTTGTACTTGCATGTTTACCATATTTCCCAGCTTGCTTAAAAGCACATCTTGTGTGAAAGCGTCAAAGCGTCATGAAAAGAAAAATATAACATTCAAGGCTTTTCCGGTGTCCACAAGGCCACTGTAGAAGTAAAAGACTGTATCTTTTTGACAAATCCGTGCTGACAGCTATTCTTCTTGTACTTTTAGGTATTAAAAATGCAGCGTGCATTTACTCATTCCAGTATTTTCCCAGCACTGGAACTCTAATGACAGCACATCCCTTTAGCCTACACAACCAACAATTCTCTCTCCCTCTTCTTTAAAAACCTACATTATGTCTACTCTACTCCAGTTCTCCTGTACCTCTACTCAGTCTGCACAAGGTAACAGAGACAGACACTAATGGCTCCAAAATATTATCAGTTTAATCTTTAAATACCTTGGAACGGAGCTGATTAGAATCGGTTGACTGAAAAAAACCCACATCTAACTTACCTGAATATTCTTCTGTCTTTGAGACCGACAGCTTTCTCTGACAGTTGGAAAATTACTGCAATGATCACCTAGCTGAGGCTGACTTCTACAAGGAGGAATCATGCAAAGAGGAAAGATTCTCTTACCCTTCTTCCCAAGACTGCATTTCATTTTCAGTCTCAAAGATCCCCTCTAGCCTGGCATCAACGGTCGGTTTCTCCATCCTGGCTGGAATGCACCCTAGAACCACCTCTCTCCTGGCTGCCGTCTGTACACTCAGTCACAGAACTTGCCACCAGCACACTCCAACAGCAATCTCAGTTGACAGTTTGGCTGCAGGAAGCATCACATCACCTGAAATCCCTGTTATTCATGACTTCAGTACTGTACCTCTGGTAGCCTACTAAAGATCTCATGCACTGAATCTTACCAGCTGGATGGCTATGATAATTTTCAGAACAAAGCGGTCCTTTTTCCCCTCTAACAGTTATCTAGAGGCATTTCAGAGTCTCTCTCCTTCTACGCTGTGACCTCGGATAGGGCACCCCCTTAAATTACAAGGGAACGATTCCTTTTCTTGTCTGCTCTTCCAAATCAAGATTTACAATTTTATTTTCCACAGCATATAGTTTTTGCAGGTATGAATTTTCAACACGATTTTGAACATTTTATGGCACTTTGTGCCCTTCTATTGTGACGTAATTGGTCACAACAGCAACACGCAAGTACAACATGATCCAGTGTGTCCACAAAGCACAGAGCAGGTGTGGACACAGTTGGTACAATGTTTATTACAGGACATCAGTAAATACCCCAAAACAAACTGCTTCCATTTGCAAAGCCTGAGGTATGGAATTTCTATGAGACTGCAAAGTTCCTAAACATTTCTAGAACCCTACATCACTCTTCAAAACTATTAAAGCTACTAAAAATAAATAAATACCCAGGGTGCAATAGTTTGAATAATTTTAAAAGAAGCTGAATGCTTTAAATGAATGCACTGGGAGCTGAAAGCAGTGGTAATACAGACCCTTAGTGCTGTAAGAAATCAATGGCAACTGCAGGTTCTCGGCACCTTTGAAAATTCCTACAGATTGGCTTTTTTTCCGATGCGTGTCAGTCAGCGCTGTATCAGGTTAGTTTGCAGCTCTGAGGTTTAAGATGTCATTTGTCATCTTCATCAAAAGGTCATTTCCAGCAATTTGCTGCATGACTTTTTTTCTGGTTCCACTGAGAACGTATTTCTAATTTAAAAAATCTAATAAACAGTTACATATTTCAGCAGGTTATTGATGAGTGTTGCGTGGAGGGAACCACAGGATGAAAACTTTGGCATCCTATTGACTATAAAATGACACACACTGCTACAAAATCTTATTTAGGTAAAAAATATTTGCTATGGATATTTATTAATACACAATTGCAAGTTTCCAGCACCATTTTATGTTATAAATGTTAAAAAAAGTTGCTGAAACGTGAATCCTTTAACGACTGTTGATTGCCTTAGCGGGCACTTCACATGGAATTGAGATGCTCAATTTTCCATAATAATTTCTAACTCAATCGATATCTATGAGCTAAACAAGTTTAATCTTGGTGAAATTTAATTTAGGTATGGACAACATTTAGAGAAAATCACGTGAAGCATGCGTACATCTCTAAGCAGAAATATGTCTTCATATGTCAATTTTAATTTACCATTTCAAAGAATAAATATTCCTATCTTAAGACCCTGTGTCATGCTATTATTATTCGTTGATAGTTCTCTTTATAGTTCACTTTTCTCTTGACCTTTGTCCAGTCTTATTCAATACATACATATCTTCATTTTAATAAAAATGTTTTGCATTGTTATCATCTCATAAATATTGAAGAGAAACTATTTAACACAAAAAATGAGGAAATATATCTAACCCCTCAGAGAAATAAACCTCGCGAAACTGACTTCTTGAGCAAGCCAATTTAAATGAAATAGATATGTTCATAACATTGCCTAAGTATAGAATCATATTAATATTTATCACTGAAATTATCAAATCAGTTACCAGAAGCATGTGGAGGTGTAAATGATATCAACAAAGATTTTAAGAAAACTAATACTAAAAGTAGATGCCCTTGCATATGATGTTTCATTACAATATCTGAAGTAATTCTCTGCCAGTTTGAAATAACTCAGTAAAAAATGACACAGAAAAGAAAATCCTTCACTAGTCTGCATTCAGAAAACATTGTTGCTGAAACTAATGCAAGTTACATCTGATATACAACTTTTATTTGAGTCCCAGCTGTCTTCAATATTTATACATATTTTACAGGACTTAGTTTTTACGGATTTGCTCTTGTCTCTCTCTCAGTACATCACCATCTAGGGCTGTCACACTCCTTGCCTTTTCTGGCCAAATCACACACACTGCTTTTGGTTCCCATTCCACCACATATTTGCAATTATGAACTATTAAAGAATCTTAATGTATGATAGTCTTGAAACTTCTAATGAAAGTTATAAATACAGAAGACAGAAATAGAAGACCAAATTCTCACGTACACAGAAATAAATTGAGGTTAACTCTCTTTACTTCAGTGAGCTACTGAAGGCTTAGGTGTTAGACTAACTTAAAATTGAAATCTTTCTTATAGGTAAGTAAATCTAAATCAAAGTGGATGTTTTAGAAAATTATTTTATATTTCATATAAGATACTTTCAGTATAAATATATGGTTTACCTTTTAACAAAATCCATCATCAGGAAAGTAGAAATAAAATTTAATGTTTTGTAAGCATTCAATAAACATTTTATCTTTACCAAAATACTTTTTTTTTTTGTCTCCTTAACTCATAGAAACAGAAATCTTCTATTCTTAAAAGACCTCAATAAAGTTCTTAGAAGACTTCACACTGAAGTCAAGTTCTTAAAATCAATTTAAACGCTATTTATTTTGGCCAGCCTAGTTTTTTCCACAACCGTCATTATTACCAATTCTTCCATTTTCACTGAGAGGAGATTAAAGGTGATGAAAAATAAGGTATGCCAGTTACGCTGCAAGTTTCTACAAACTCAGTGGTAGAAGAAGTTCCTTCAAACAACTGGCAGCAGGCAGGCATGGCTCTCACTAAGATTTATTCCGGAGTGATTATGCAAATGCAGGTAGGGGCTGTGCTGTTCTCCTGAAGCACCTGCTGAGAATATTTAGGCCTTTAAGAGCTGCTGCTCCTGTTGGGGCAAGTGACCCATGAAGAGTCTTAGATCATTCCAACCAAAGAACACCCGATCCAGTGCACTGCCACAGGATCGACGTGCACTACAAATTCCTGAAGTCAGAAGAAACTACTATAATTTACCCAAAAAATTAGTAATTTAACTAAAAATAACCATTTTTAAAAACATTTCAGCAAATAATGTTTTTTGTTTCACTTTCTAGCTTTTTGCCAAGAATCTTAGAAATTTATAAAAGTGAAGAAAACTGCTAAACAAGATTTTTTTTCTGGATAAAATAAATTTTAACACTTCCTATTTGGAGAAAATATTATTTCCCTCCACCTTTTGTTTTTTTAGACCTCACTAATCCAAACTTGCAATGTATTTCACCCAGAAATACATTGTTTGGGGGTGGGGAATGCTTTAAAACCTTCATCCAGCTCTAATACAAACCCATTTCCCAGGTTACTCCTGACTGCACACAAGAGCGTTATCTCCCATCTTTAGCACTTGTGGCAAAGGCACCACGTGCAATAAAACAGACTGTTCGGTGAACCCGAAATCAGAGAGGACCTTTTGTACACTGTTTGGGCAGAAAAAGCAATTCCGTTCTCCTGCGCAGCAAATACTAATTTTCTGTATCCCTTTCTGTCTATCACTGAAGACAGTCTGTCCCATAATGTTTCTTATACTGGAATTGTGAGTGCTGTACTTTCCCTCCATTCTTTTTCATTGACTAATCTCTCTCATTTTCTCCAAAACAAGGGTGGTGTAGACAAAATCTTTTACCCTCAAGCCCTGCTTTAAATGTAATGAAATGCCGTCAGAGAATAGGTGTTTGCATGCCACTACAAAAAGAACACTGTCCTCAATCTCTGCTTTTAGAGAGTAAATGGAACATAAACAGTAGGAATGCCTAAAATGGAACTAAACCTATTATGTCTTCCTGGACAAACTGAAAATAGGTTGCATTAGAATTACTTGAAAAAAGCTTTACCAAGTCTTGAGCATTCTTCTATAAACTGTAAACAAATACAAATTGGTTGCATATTTTTTAAACCCACACCAATTCTAGAGGAAGAACAGCCTAATTCTAGTAGAAGAACTTGTAAAATATTTACAGGAAGAAAAGAGAGAGAAGAAAGGCAATAGAATTTTTTTTTTTTTTTTAAATATACTCAGCGGAAAATTTAGTGCTACACTGAGCTTCTCACATATACACATGTACATAAGGGTAAAGCTCTTTAGAATTGTAAATTTTAAAAAAAAGCTCATTAAATTAAAAAAAAATGCTCAAAACAGCACCTGCTTTTTCCTGCTGCACCAATCAAGTTATTTTTCAGAGAGAAAGAGCTTGTGAATGTCTTCCAGGCATTATTTGATTAAGTTGACAATATTATGTGAGCAATGGTTGAGTACCCACTGTGCTGTACTTTTGACCAAATTGATTTGTGTAATGAACACTTGCTCTGTCTCTTCTCTAGCCTGAATAGGGCTCTTGATTTAACCAGTGGTGCTGGAAGCCAAGTGAATTTACAGCCCCCACAGTCATTCTCTCTCAATCTGGAGAGAATAGCAGCAGCAGTACATGAGCAAGCATAATTCAATACATTGTGCTATAAGCGCAGAAAATAATATCAGAGAGCTCTGCAATATACCTGTTTGATTTGATTTGTAAACCTGATAAAAAAGCAATCGAGAAAAGTTCAGCAGAAAAAAAGATATATGCATCCTGAGCAAAAATGTAACCATACTGAATGTGTACAAAGAACTGAAAAAATCATGCATAGTAAATCAACTTCATACTTTCCTTAGATAATATTGCACATTTTCCATTTAGAAAGGGTTTAGATTCTGAAAAGTTACCTTTCCATTAAAAAGTGAGCAAAGAGAATAATTTAAAACCGAGTCTGGGACTTTTTGAAAACACTATTTCCCAAATCCACTCCGAAGAGTGTACTGACAAATGCGATGGGCTTCTATCTTTCCCGTTTTCTTAAGTAGCTCGACTGATTAATTAATCATACTGGTTTTGATAAATTTATATTCTGAAAAGCCCCAGCCCTGCATTGTGCTTCCCAGAAGCATAACAACATAGAGGAAAAGGAGTTATCTACGCAGATACATCTGTTTGTACTTAAATGTTTACACAAAGGTATACACATGAAAAAAATTCTATCACTCTGCTTTTTTACAACTGTGATAAACATTACCAGAAATATCAGTGACTTTTCTTGCCAACTGCATCTCTGTTATCCTTTTCTCATGAGTGAAGATCAATAGTAAAGTCTCATTGCTTTCAGGATATTACAAGGTGAGATTATTTTTTTAAATTTGTTCTAAAGACAAAAACATATTAAGTGTCTCATACTGCAAGGCGCGCAGCTCATGCCGCATCAATTTATCCCCTTAAGAATCCATTCCTGAAGACAACGTGCACTGTTCTTTGTGCTGATCTCGTGCAAAGTGCACACGATGTGGGACTTGCCATTTTGCACAAAGAAAAGTAACGGTATAATCACGACTGCATTTGAGAACGTTGCTAAGTTTCCAGTGTAGCCGTGAATATTGCGTACTCTAGGAATGCTTGGTTTTAGAGATACTGAGACTTAAAGCCTGCAGGGGAAACCCTGACCCTCTTCTTTTCAGTGGTAAAATTTCCTTTTATTTCAGCCGGGCCAGAACTTCACCCCAACATTACACCCACTTGACAAAATAATTTCACCATACCCACTACTTTCACTCAATTTTCCAGATTACAAAAGGTATCATGTTCCTGTTTTCATATCCTTCACAAAAACATTTGACTATCCAAAGCACCAAATGAAAACAAACCAAAGCAATTCCTTTGTCACCATACCCTGTGACAGTTCTGAAAAGAAACACACGGAGCAGCCAAGTCCCTGCTCTGCCAGGCCATCGTCTCCCATCTCGAAAGCACCGAGCTATCACGCTGGCTCCTGTGCAGGCTAGCAGTGCGTAAGAGCAGTCCTCCCTGACGTTTCACTACTGGCGAAAGTATGTTAGATGTTCACATGTGCCTGTTATTCTTATTAATAATATACATCTTTCAAAGTTGAGATGAAATGCGAGACACACACACTCAGCTTGCAAGCGTTTTGGTGACCCACATACGCCAAGCGTATGGCGTTTTGGTGACCCAAGTGATGAAGTTGGACAGACAAGCAAGCCTGTTTCGTACAGGCAGAATACATTTATTTATAACGTAGTGCTTTACAAGAAAGCAATTCCTTCGCGTAGAATGGCATTTAGAAACAAAGGCAAGAGAAAGTGGCTCTGCTCTCCTGTATGTGCTAGTCCAAAATTCTAATAATCTAATTTCTATTTGCCTAATTTGTATTTGCCTTAAATAATTTTCATATCAGACAAGGAAATTCACCTTTCTTTTCTCCGAGACATAGGGGACCAGAATAGCCCCTATACAATTCCAGTTTCACGTGTCTCATACTACATTCAACATAAGCACATGTGGTCTGAGCAGTAATGGAGCCTGACAACAAAGCTGTATTGAGGCAGCAGGAAAGACAATCAACGACGTGCCCATACAGCAACTTGCCCAATCACCGATAGCAAACACTGGACCATAAGTGATGCCCCGGCTCCAGTGGGCTGCCAGGGACACTTGGGGTCCGGGTCACCTGGCAGCAAGAGCCAATGGTCTAAATGCCCTTTAAATGTGGGCGAGAGTCGTGCCAGCCCTCGACACCAGCAGCAGCAGTGTGATTTGAGAGAATGGTACCTTGCGTGGATAACATGGGCAGCACGCTGCCTGCACCTCTACCGTTGGCCAGGGGCAGGGTGCCAGCACACCTTTCTTAAGGGAGAAGAGACAACCACCTCTCCTCTGGAATATTTTATGTTAGAGGTCCTTGATCGATTGGATGAATACAATTTACTACCAGGAAGACAACATAAGGTTGTCTGGGACATTTGTTTTAGATATACTGCAACACACAAGCATACCCCAGTAGAATCCCTTAATCCAATTTGCCGGCAAATGAAAAAGAACCTGAATAATTTTGTGCTTTGCTTCAGCAGTTTCTATGGTTCCTGCTATTGAACATGCTTTGGGGCTTCAGCATACTGCATATCGTTCCAGGTTGAGGACTTTAAAGCAGTACTGATTATTTCTTTCATCTCTAGATGGATGCATTCTGGATGCTGATACCACAGGCTACAAGAAAGTACTGCTATTATTGTGATAGCTTATGCACAGAAAGCTAGCAGCCTAAATAAGAGATCATTAATTTTGAGGACAGATAGGAGCAATAAGATAGGTTTCTTAAGCTTCTGGTACTGCAGGGCAACCAAAGAGTTATTAATTACTTGGCTGCATTAATTATTTCCCCAATCTATCTTCCTTAACAATATGGAATATAGCCCTTACATAGTGCTTTACGGCACCATTGCTGGATCACCATTTTTCTTCTAAAATAGTCAGCAGGATATGAGGGAATAGCGTATCAATCATGTTTACAGTGGAAGCACCGGAAGCCATAAATGTTTTGGATCTGAACGTGTTGTCTCAAAACTTGGGCAAAATTTGCAGGTATAAAGAGCAGATATGATTTTTAAAAGAATATTCATGATTGGTTTTAATAGAGTTTTGACTACAACTAAGCAGTTGCCAAGTTCAGTTAAGGACATCCAATTGACATCAGTATATCAATAACTTGAAATGGAAGAAGGAATTACAGTAGGTTGCCTTAATGCATTATTTATTGTTTGCATTGATTCAATAACTATTTCTGAGTACCTACTGATCCCATCCATGAATATCACAACAATAACAATTAACAAAACTGTTCTCTAATCAGCTGCATCCTGGCTCCATCTGCCAAGAAGAAAATGCATACAGTCTATGCATATATTTAGAAGTTCATTCTATATCTACAAAAACTAAATTATTGTGGTATTTTCACAGCATAATTTAAAAAGAAATTCCTTGGGTTTTTCCTTAGAAAACATTTTAAGCGGATACACCATGAAACATTTTACTGGTCAAAGGACAAAAGTATTAATTTAATCCAAATGAAATTATCTTAAGCAGTGATACATATTCAAAGAAATATTCAACTACTTTTGTTATTCCTCTTTCATCTGTTAGTCAGAAGACTAATATTTCTGATGTAATTCTTGTTACTCTTTCAAAGGACTTTAATAGTAGGAATGAAGTGTTTAAAAATAACTGATTCAATACTTGAAAGACTCATGTAAAATCAAGACAGGCAACAAATGAAAACGTATCAAAAAAATACCATGAAAATAAATAAAGAAATCTTGATTAGAGTCGATTAAAAGTTCTTTATCATGTGAATGGGAGCTCTAGCTTCACACTGCACAAGCTTGTTTGACAAATGTATCAAAGTATTACAAGAATAAAAAGCTATCAGTATCCTCAGCACTAAAAAATTACTTGTTCATGTCATTTTTGCCCACAAATTGCTCAACACATTTACATCCTAAATTCATCTCTTATTTCTCTCACAGTGGAGCTTGTTTCCTCTCATATGCCTAAAAAGAAACCTAATGCTAAGGGTGGGGTTTCACAATCAGCTAAAGCCTCAGCACCACACCTGGCACGACGTTCTGCTTTTCATGCCGCCTTGGGACTCTGGTTCCTTCCTCCCCAGCTTGTGTTTGCTCCAGCGCTTGTATAGGTTAACGCTGGTTCAGACCCAACGATCCAACTGGAAATTTACACTTCATAAAACGAGTCTGTGAGCTGATCCAATTCACAACTGAAGAAAGGGACATAAATATGGAGATGATGTCGGGTAAGAGAAAGCTGGAGGACAGGCCTATTCCTTTCTATGGCAGCACAGCCTTATGTTACCTTAAGCCAGCATGGAAACCACCACGTACCCTTGACCATAGAGGAGGACTTCTGAGTTAAATAGATAAAATACATAAAACAGGAGTTGAAATGCTTCCTCTGTAAGTATTAATGGGGAATAGATATGATATGGTCTAAATATCAAAAAATACAGATCTGCTATCTAAAAATATGTACCAGTAAGTAACAAAGTTTAAGTGAAGAAAGGTAAAACAGATGAAGAAATATAGAAATGTTTTGTAAAGCTTACAGGTAAATATGCCTGATAGCTATGATATTTCTAAAACATATTCTTCGAAGTTACACTTTGAAAAGCAATCACATATTGGTGATAAATCAGGGCACAACACTCTTGAGACCAAAACTTTCTGACTGATGCAAACGTTGTGGCAGTAACTTGGCTACTGGAAATCCATTCGTTCTCCCTAAGTAACTTTTCCTACACAACTCAGTTAGTAACTTAATATATGAAGAAATTATTCACAAGACAACATTAACTCAATACACAGGAAGGTGACTGTACTTTTTACCTGTGGTCATTCATTCACGCACAAGCGTCACTGTTATAAAATGGAATGATCTTCCTTCTTAAACGTTCAAATTAGCTTAAAAATTCTTGCAAGTATCATAAGTCAATGTTATAAAAGGCTGCAAAGCTGCAATAAAGTATATTAAATTTTTGTTCTGGCAACAGGCTTTATCTGGACAAAAAGATCTTTTAAAGTCTGTGACTACCTTGTAAAATACGGTGGCATTTAACGGTATTTGTCCAAATGAAAAATCATTAATGAAATACTGTGCTACACAGCTTCAAAGGACATTACTTTCTGTAAAAGAAAGGGAAGAAGTGTCTTTAGATGGAACATTTGCAGGTTTGGCTATGAAGAGTTGTTTAGAAAGCAATGTTTACCCTCAGCTGGAATCAATGTGCTCTCGTTTCTGGAATTCCCCCCCTGAACTAGACTTATGTCATGCATGTAAAGTCCCTTTTTGTAAGACTTGTGTTGACACAACCAACTGCTGAGTGAACTTGTGAGAGCAGAGTTTCATGCTGAGAGAGAATGCTTGATTGCTACACTGCAAACTCATGAAAAGAAAGAAAACGTGACAGCACGATAAAAGGTTTTTCATTGTTTGACCCCTCACCTATTCCTGAATTCCTGCTGTGACTTTCCATTTGCTCACTTGCGTGTTTTAGCCCAAGGAGTCAATTCTTGAACCCTCTGAAACACAGAAGAATTTGAGGGTTCCCCATGTCACAGAAAGACACTTTCCAAATCACACTGCTCTTTTTATACTGAGGTATACATCAACTTAGCAAACAGCAGTTCAGCTCCAAGGCAGGATAGTAATTTTTCAACCTCAGTTTACCACCATTCCATGAAAAAATAGCTGCATTTATTTTCCTTATTGGTTATGTTTGGTACTCTCATATTTTAGCATGTAGCAACCAAATGTGAGCATAATTTCTAAAGAGATACACTGTTTTGAACGGAAAAGCATGTCTGTGCCTGCACTTCTCTGATGCTGTCCTTTCTATAAAATATTAGATGAACTATCACTGTCAATGGAATGTGCCCAAAGTTTTCCACTAGCCCAACCAAAGTCAGAGGAGTCCATGCCATGGAACATTATGCTTTACCTAAACGAGAAGCAGACTTTTTCATCCTTCTCTTCAAGCTCATCCAACACTTCATTGATGTGGATGACAATTTAAAGTTTTAGAAAATATCCCTTCTTCCTTTCCGTCTGCCCCTTAAAAAAAGAGAAAAAAAATAAAATCTAAAGAGTACTGGATGGTTCACTGAATTTGTAAAGGGTTTAAATCACCAGTTCAAAACTAGCTGTGAATGCTAATCTTATGGTGAATTCTGCTTGATCACATGAATGCTGCTTGTTGCGGAGCTTCACCAGTGCAGCTTTTACTGCAGAACTGGGCAATAACTTTGATTACTAATACTCAAGTTTAAGGAAACATCTATTGAAGAAGTGGAAACAGAACTCAGATTCCCTTGAAATCAGATTTTCCTTTCCTGGAAAAGTTCTCAGGGAAGCGGTCAAAGAAAACAGTCTCTGATAGCAACCCTTGAATCAGGAGAGTTTGCACTGAGAGTTTAAAGCTATTTTCTATCTTTCCCTATTTCTCACAATGAGCTTGCCGACAGACCTCTTCCCTTGTTCATCCTCAAGCACAGCAACCAGAAATTCTTCAGTCAAGATATACCTATTTTCAACTAACAACTGTATAGAGAAGCCATTAGCCATAATAGTTTCAAAGCGCATTGCTATCTGTAGTTCCCTTCGGGAATCAGCACAGGATGTTACAGCCATGCTCACCCAGCCTTTATTACAGACTTTCATCTTCTCTTGAATCCTCAGAGATAAGGCTCAGTCCAGTAATGTTGTTTGCAGATGAAACAAAACTGGGTGGAGTGACTGATGCCCCTGAGGGTTGTGCTGCCATGCAGAGGGACCTCAACAGGCTATAGGAATAGGCCAGCAGGAACCTCATCAAGTTCAACAAAGAGAAGTGCAAAGTCCTGCACTTGGGGAGGAACGACCCCATGCACAGAGGAGCGACTGGCTGAAAAGCAGCTCTGCAGAAAAAGACACTGGAGTCCTGGGAGACAAATGGAATGAGTCAGCAATGTGCAAGGTATTGGAGTATCTGACAAACAAGGAGAGAATCAGAGATCTGGTTCTGTTCAGCCTGGGAAAGAGAAGAACTTGGAGAGGCCTTATCAGTGTGCATAAATACCTGATGGGAGGTAGTAAAGATGGAGGTAGACTCTTGTGAATGGTGCTCACCAAGACAAGAGGCAATGAGCAAAAGCTCAAGTACAGCACATTCTGTTTAGATGCTGGGAAAAAAAAATTTCCTGTGAAAGTGACCTACCACTAAAACAAATTTCCCAGAGAGCTTGTGGAGCTCCATCCTTGGAGTTGTCCTGTGTCCTGTTGAATAGGACACAGTCCTGAGCAATCTGTTGTAATTGAATCTGCTTGATTTGTCTGCAGATCAAGACCAGGTCCAGTGATGATGATCAGGCTTGGACGCAGCCCAGCAATCAGCAGGCAGGTACAGAGGGATGGGGCAGGACAAAGATCAGAACAGGACATCCATCAGCAGGTCAGGGTCCAGTGCAGCAGGTCCCATGGCCCGTTGGGGCAGGGCTGGGGCTGGGCTGCAGACCAGTGCTCCTCCACCGTCACTGGGGCAGGGGCTGGGGGTGCCGGGCCATGGGTGGGAGTGTGCTGGGAAGCCCAGAGGAGGCTGAGCAAGGCCAGTAAAGCCTAGTAGTGCCCTCACAGCCCTGGCAAGGATGAATTCATAAAGGCTGATGCCAGAATAGCGTAAGAAAACAAGATGCAAAGGAAGATCTAAAAACAGAGTGGGAAAAATCTTCAGTTGTCTGGGCAAAGATTTCCTGCTTGATAGAAATTAGCGCTCTTGTGCTCTGCAAATTATGTACATCAATGCATTTTATTCTTACATAGCAGACTGGTTCTCCTTTTCTGACTCATAGTTGCTCACATTAATCAATATGCTTTTGTTTTTAATTTAACAGCACCGCATTAAGTGGATTCTTTTATTTTGAATACTGCCATCAACAATAAAGTTTCTGCAGACCAAATTTATGCCCTCCAATTCAATGATGTAAATCCACTTTCTTTTGATTTTTCATTTGCACCTGTCCAGCCTCACAGTATTAAGAATGCTGCCCAAATTTACCTGACTTGGTTCACAAATCTGTTGCAGGTGCTATGAAGAAAAAGAATACAACATGTAGTCTCTAGGGCACATCACCTCCAAAAAACCTAATTTATTAACTGAACATACTTGCTATTGATATTATCGATGTTTTAATAATGTAATACAATAACGATAAGATTTGGTGTTACTTTTCAAACATAACTTTCATCTAAACAAGTGAGAGAAAAAAATTAGTTTCGTTGTTACTTACATGAAACAACCCACCCAACAAAAAAATTCTAAAAATATCAGCAACAGCTCTGAGTTGCTCACTGCAATTATCTGGGCTGATCTTGCATTCTCTGCACACACCGTTTCTTCTGAAGAAGTATTGTTTCAAATACCAGGCTTCACAAATTATCCTGATCCAGTATCTGATGTTTACTTCAAAAGATGCAAGAAACCCTCTAAGAAAGGCAACCATTCAGCAAAGCTCCTCCCTCAAAAAAAGTTCTCTCCATTACCCCAAGTGGGAATGTGATCTTCCTGAAATATGCCAGGCTCACCTCTTACAATATTCTGTATATCCTTTTCTAAGTACAGGTGGGGTTGTTATTCAGTTAATTCCTCTTTGGTTTTATGCTACGTATATTTATGCATTTGTAAAGGCATGGCTTTTCATTCCTTCCTCCACCTTATACACCACACAGATGTTATTTCATAGAAGTACTGAACTGTCTTGGAACACATAGCTTCCACAACACCCTTCTTCTATATCTGTTGGGGGTCTTGCATGCATTGCATTTTTTAAAATTTTTTACCAAAAAAAAAAACCAAAACCAAACCAGGACATCCTTTTTTCCTCTTCTACTGTCATGCCTAGTGCTTCATGAAAATCCTCACAATACTAAAAAGTGGTGAAAATTTATACAGCTTGTTAATCTTATTGATCTTGCAGGAATATTACGGATATACTAAGTGTGCCCAGATCCTTTCTAAGGTATACAGAATATCCCACACACACTGAGAACCATGTTTTCAATGACTTTGTGCAAAGGAGAAACAAGCTCTTCGACACAGAAAAATGCAAGCCTTCACACCTTTGCTTGAAATTGCAGTAGGGTAAACATGATGTAAACACACTGCCAGCAAATGACAACTGTACAGCTTTTCCCATCGCTGTTCTACAACATCCAGCGTCTGATGGCCATAACCCAAACAAACAAGACACACCGCAGAGAGGAAGGACTGATGCACTACAGGAAGGCACTCCAGCATAATCACTTTCCTCATTGTGCATTGATTTACGTAGTTAGACTATTTTCCCTTTAAATCTCACTTGTATATCTAAGATTCCCATATCCCTCTCTTGCATATTCTCTTTACATATATAGTATACAGTGTAACAGTGTCACTACGTAAATAAATAAATAAATATCTTTTTTTGGTGAAATCATGATTACTGCATCGACTGTACTTTTTATTCCTTTCTGCATTACAGTGTCCTTTCCACCATTTATCCTGAACTTCTGTAACATGACTGAGGTCTCTCTACACACGCTTTGTTTCACGTACTAGTAACGGTAAGCTGTAACGCTCACCAGATTCCTTGAACTACAAATGAAGTTGGCTTTATTATTTCCCGCCAAATGAAAGGAAAAAGGAACATAACCTAAGGAAAACTCACAGAAGCATACTATTGCTATCAGCCACCACCCTCTGTGGGAATAATGCCAGTTTTTGATATCCCAAAGACTGTCTTCCATGAAACTGAAGGAATTATTTTTCCATGTTTTTCATTGTATTTCAAACCTTAACCGCAAAAGAAAGCCCCACCAATCCTTATAAATCATCCATTTAGGTTAGTGGACTGAAACTGGAAAAAGGGGAAAAAAAAAATAAAATATATTTTTCAGTTATTTTTTTGAAACCTACTTCTCAACCTAAGCTTGTCTCCCTAATTTACGTAAAATCTCAGCCAAATAGATTTTTAGTTTCTTCAGGGATTTAGGGACATCCAACTGCATTTCACTTCAATGCTGCTATAGAAAACATTTCGTAATCTAACACATACTCGAAACCATTTCATGGCTCTGTTTTGCTCTCTTCTAGGTACAGAATTTTCATTCTACGTTGTACTCTGACTAAACTTGCCACTTCTTAAGGAAAAAAGGGTTTGGTCATTCAGTTTGACAATCAAGCCTACACTGTATATACCATACTTCGGGAATGCGAGGAAATCACAAGGGTTTTTTAATCTATAAAGACAGACTTTATTCAGGATGAGCTAAGAATCTTCTTTTTGTGAGCAGAACTTAGACACTAATATGGGAGGACATTATGGCGATAATTATCAGCTATTGGGAGTAAAACTCATTTAGGAATAAAACAAACAGAGAATACTTAAACTGATTTCATCCAAAGAAAGAGAAAAGAATAGCTTACAGAAATATGGCATGAATTGCATTTACATTTAGTATCATCTGCTTTTGTAACACTTTCCCCTTCCTCTGCTTCTGAAGGAAATACTGTCAAAACTGCTCTTTGTCGGATTTCTGGAAATGGATTTACAACTAAAATTGTAAATTATAACCTTTACTGTCTGCTCATTTCCATCTTAGTAAAGAACACTGTGCATCTCTTGACCACTCAATAGCTAGAGAAGAAGTATCACAAGCATTTTTAATTATTATTTACAAAATGAAAGAAAGAAAGCAGGGCAAAAAATGAGACTCACAATTTGAGGTACAATTTGAAATTCCATCAGTTATTTGCATAACCATCCAATATGTTTTAATGACTGCAGTTATGAGATTATATAAATTCATGAAGAATATATATTTATTAACACATATACTCAGGACTCTTACTCTTCCCCAATTAGAATGTCAGGTGAACATTTCAGCTGAAAGAAAATGAATTGTGAGCTAAAGATGAGCAGTTCTGTCTCACCTGACTTACTCAGGAGAAGAGGCTCTAATAGACGTTGTGGAGTGCATGCATTAAATTAGAAACCATGCCATTGATTTTTTTCAAATTTCCTTTAAATAAAACGGAACAAGAAAAGGTTAATTAAGTTCCCCCATGCAATTCTATTAAGAATATCCAGGATTACTGTAGCATGAGGAGGATATTTAATTCCAAAAAAAAAAAGAAAGAAATATACAGCTAGTCAATCAGAATGACCGAACAGCTGTGGCTGCTTTAATGCAATGCAGACACTGAGAATATTAGAGCAAAAAAAAGCCCTAACAAGCAAAATAAACAAACTTTCTGCCCAGAAGTATGATACAGAAAGCCTCGTAACCTAATATACAAGTATAAGATGGTAATATATAATACTTTTTTGTATTATCATCAAAATCCTGTATCTTGTAATACAAAGCAGCACTTGACAATATGAGTCATGTATCCCTAACTTGATACACGGGCCTACCAGGGTTTTGTTATTTGGATTTCTAGCTTGACCAATTGTCCCAAAATAAAATAAACCACCTCCAAATTTGTTAGGAAATACATTCTTTTCAGAGACGTTATGGAGGCTTTTACAAGACAAGTATTTCGCTTTCTGTTCTCTCACAGGTATCTGTGCTAATTTTGTCAGAGCAGAAACTGCCTGCAGTGTGCTTTGAAAATTTAAATATGCTTTAAACTAAAAATAATAATCTACAGAGATTTAACTGAAGATATATTTACACAATCCAAGCACTATCAACTTTCAAATTGTATCTTAATAAGAACAGTATGTGTTGATTTTCAACACTTAAAAATAATAATAAAAAAGATAGATGTATCTATATCAAATATTTTCCCGTAGACATTTTTCTTGTTTAATTCCCCAAAACTATTTAATATCCTCCAGACACAGGTGTAATTCATTGAGAGAATAAATGGAAAGTAAAATACTTCTTTTGTAACCAGAGCACAGAGGAGGCTGAAAGCAAGTATCAACAGTCTGCAAATAAAAGTTTTTCATATTTGATTCCAGATTTTATTAACTGCTTCAATTTAGCTTGGCCAAGACATGGCACTTCATTGAAAAGAGTGGAACTGGCTCAAAAGATTAATTACAGTAAAATTATCCTAATCTGTCATAAGCTCCGATATAGGAATAAGAGGAAGTAATTTGCTTCAGTAAAAAGCAATGATCACCAAAGCATGAAAATTAACACTTCACAGAGGTAGATATTAAATGAGAAATATTAGCTGCATCAGCATATTGGAGACAACTATAAACTGCAGACGACTTCTAAGACTGAGAAGTACTATAGTTTATTATGATAAAGTAAATTTTATCATTCAGTAAATGCTCACTTTGTGAATTTAGCACTGTATTTCTTTCTCCTCAAAGGAAAATTGCATTACTGCTTTACAGAATTTATACCACTTTTGTTTCCTTTATGCATTATTGCTTACTTTATCTGATGGAAACTTATTAATACACAGAAGGCAAAAAAATCACTGAGTGTTACTTTATTTTATTACTTACTTTGAGTACACAGACAACACCTGACATATGCTCTTCAGAAATTATATTAGTCAAAAAGAGTTTTTTATCAGTTTCAGTCAGTGGGTAGATGAGAGCTTTTTTTTTTCTTTATGAAGAGAAATAAATATAAAAAGATAAGTACACCTACACAGTGAAGATACTCTGGCTTTACTTTCTTGTATTACAGAATAAATTCAACCCAAAGATTTTATAACCACTAGCATTTATACTGAAAGGTACTAATGCATCATTATGATCTAGCAGGTTGCTCGCTGTGTTTTACAGCCTTTCACACTACATTAACCTTTTGTACCTCAAGTATTTATGACCTCATAAGTAAGTATTTATCAAACTGAAAGCTCATATACAGCACTGTATTTTACCTATCATTGCTTAGGAACATTTATAATTTCTTTTTGCCTGAATTTAAAATCACTTAGGTATACGGTCCATAATTTTAACAAAAACATTAACGCAAAGTAAAACTATTTTTCCACTATCCACGAAAATGGCTAGATACAAAACTGCCAAATGCCTCAAATACGGTCTCATGCCAATGTGAACAAAACCTTCTCATGCAAATTTTATTCTAAAATAAAGTAAGATTTTTTTAGAAACAGCAAATATATTTGTTATGCTTTCTGCAATATTCAACAGTGTATCGCAGCAAAACAACACACAGAAGTGCTCCAGGTACAAGAATCATTGCAATTACCGAAGTCATAGATTCTCCAACTACATATCATGCTCTGTATTTAACAATAAAACAAAACACAAACAAACCACAAAATATAGCAACTCGGGCAGTACATATGCTGTGTGAAATGTCCCCATGCTATATGCACAGCCACGTCTGAGAAAAAAACAGCAGTTGATTAGTGTCTTGTACAAATATTGCACAAATACAGTGGTGCTCGCAAATATTTTTCCTGGCAAATCAGTATGAAATGTGAGGTACTGAATCCTACCATGAGCAAGGCAAAATTGTAAGCTTACAAACATGCTCCTAGAATTTATGGCTAATAAACACCACTGCATAAGCTGAGCATATCTCCAAGAGAAACAATGCCTGTCTAAACCTGTCGTTTCTTTGCTCTCTACTGGGGGCGTGTGGCAGGGTAGGGCATTGTCCTCCTATCCACAGGCACCTGAGTGACGGCAAAAGGAAAAAAAAAAGAAAAAAAAAAAAGAAAGAAAAGGAAGACCATAAGGAAGAATGTCACAGGAAAGGAAAAAGGGAAAAAAGGTTCCTGCTGCTCTGCTTCCATCTTCTGTACAATTAGGCAGGGACAATGGTTGAAAGCACAAGAACCCAGTCTCAACCTCTGAGGGCTTTCTGCTTGCTGGCAATCATACTGAGATACAGATTACTATTGGCCTTGCCTGCTGCATTTACTGCAGAAAAAACCTCCCAATATCAACAACTTTGTTACAGACGGAATAGATGAAGGAGTTGCTGAGGTGCTTTGCTCCCGTAGTGCCCTCCTCCGACAAGATGCTGCCAGTCGACCCCCCTCCCGATCATGGTCCTTGTCCATATTGTGATCTCCTGCCACCCTTCTTGCAGCTTTCTCAAGACTTTACAGTGTAGGTTTTAAACTCAACCACCCAGTAAGTCAAAGGCCAGTTTTCAGTCTCCCTCTCTCCTGACAGCCGCAGTTCCCTGTATTTGTAAAGCTAAATAACCCAGCAGAATGCTTTCATATTTAGCATGCGACAGGGAGTTTTAGACTCTCATCACCTGACCTTTGCTGTGATCCTGGCAGCAGTCACATTCCTCGCATCATATCATGCCCCATCTTTGACTCCTCAACACTATTCCTCTGCAGAAGAGAGCTGGAAACTGTGCCAAAGCAAAGGAGCAGATGCATCTTGTCATTGCGTGTAGCATCACACAATGGACAACGAGATCTCAACCCCACATGGTCTGCATGGTATGTCTGAAAGTTAAACCAGGGTGTGGAGTTCTGCCTTTTTTAAAAAAAGATACACATTACCTAAGTAACAGAGTATCTCACCAAATTTTTTCCTTGTTCATACACCTGAAACATAGCATTCACACATACCAAGCTTAGACTGTGATCTAGTCAATGCTCAGTGCTCCAACAGCCCACACCAGTTCAAAATTAAATTCAATTTAGCATTCAATAGCATTCTCCTGTTATGGGAAAAAGACTATTTCTTGGGCCGGACACTTGGGCTCAGGACAGACAGCTTCTGCAATCTATTTTGTCACAGATTTGCCCCTGGCGGGTTATTTAAGCTACTTGTACTCCAGTTCCTCCTTTGCAAAAGTGGAAAAAACAATAATTGTAATTCAGCAAAATCTCACAAAATGGTCACAAGGATGAAATCAATCTTTTCATGAGATGCTTGGAGGGGATCATCCTCTAAACTCAACACGAAAGAAATAATCACGCTAGATTAAAGCGTGATTTATTATTCAGAATTAGCATTATATTCAGAAATACCTCAGTCTTACAGTCCACTCCCAAATCTAAAGAACTCTTGAATATTAAGAAATACATTTATCATTTGAAGTCACAAGCTTGTAAACTCTCTCTCTCAAATTGTTCTGTGTTACCCTGTAAGACTGGTAGGAAACGCAATTCAACTTCCCTCGTGTAAGGAATAATCACCTGGTAAAACGTCGGAAATTTTAGAGAAAAAGAAGGGCCACCTTGCATTCAAAATCAGGTTAGAGCAGCCCTGTAATGCACCAATAGATTGCCTTGTGCGCCGACAAGCTGCTGGCGATATAACCCCCTTAGTCCCTCAGCTGCACCAAAGCGGACAACACACTCTGGTCCTAAGGCAGTAACACAGCATGCCATACATCCTCCTTCAGTCACTGTGACATCTCTATGAGGGGAAAAAATCCACAGTAAGACTTCATAACATTGGTTACATCTCTGTGACAAGGTGATTCATCAGCACCAACAAGCTTGTACAGCGCGACACTGAACCCCCATGTTATATTCCTGCAGCATTAAACATCAGCTTCCAATATTTCGTGTATTTCCCACTCGGCCTCTACTATACAGGAGAGTGGACAGTGAGTTCATGGCTACGGAGATACCATTGAAGCAAACAAAGGGAAAAAAAACTCTTTAAGCCGTCATAGCACTCAAGCTCTTTCTCTTCATGATAGAGCTGGCATAAAGATGCACTAGAATATTATTTTCACAAACCTTATCAAAAGGTGGTCAAGATACAAAGGTATTTCAGCAAACGTGAGAGCAACAAATTTATCCCTGGACACTATTCAATTTACCAAAGAGCCCACCTGTAAATAACGTAACTAACGTTTGGCATGATTAATCTACTCTTACTGAAGACTGCAAATACCTCATTTGATTGCTGCATTGGATCAGTCAGGCAAGGTGTTACAAAGCACCCCCAAAGGATTAGTACTTTCAACTAAATCTCAGGGATTTCCTAGTTAATTCCCATCTCTTCACCTGAAAAGTATGATCAAGAACAATTCCTTGCAGTAAATGCACGGTCTGTTGCAGGGGCAACAAACTTTGACAAACACACCACCGCTCAGCCTCCTTCCCCTCTTCTCAGTCCCAGCACCAAGACCACACACAGCCGAGGGCACAGCTTTCCAGAAGAGATGGAGCATGCTTGCAATACTCATGAAACCGTAAATTGTAAAACAGATTCAGGTCTAGTCTAAACACGAGAGGTTACTCTGATACCTGTGGAATGACTATGCTATACATGCAGTAACCTTCCTGTGAATGTTTTAAGTAATAATGAATAACTCTATACTGAATCAAAGAGTCTTGTAATAAAGACAAAGTACCATTCTTCATGGAAGAAAACAGATAGATAGATAGATAGATAGATAGATAGATAGATAGATAGATAGATAGATAGATAGAGAAGCAGATAGAAGACAATACAAAACTTGAAAAATCCAGTAATATGAGCCCCTCTTCCTTCCCACTGAAGGCAAAAGGCTTAAAAGTAAGTTCAATCAAAATAAAAAATACCAGGGTCCTAAATTATGCTAGCTAGCTGGTTCTAAACTTAGCAGGTCTAAATGACCAGTATCTGAAATACGTCAAATCAATAATTCAATTAATTAGAAAGCTACTCAAATTTGGGCCAATACATTATGAGTGTTTAGGTCAAGGAAACTGGAGATACTGAGAGCACCTGAAAAGACTGTGCACAGAGATACTAAACAGCTGATGATAGTAGAAAGCAATTTTATATAGTGGTTGGCCATGGCATACTTGACTAGTAGGGCTGCCACATTTCTCACTCAGAAATGTGATGCACAAAACAACGTTTTACTCTATTTTTACTATAGACAAGACTTGCAACACATGCATAGTTAGGATAATTAACATCATCCATGTCATCTGGCACACTGAATGTATGCTACATTTCTAGGCATGCAACAGTTTATTTGGGAATCTTAACTTTGAAAAACCACAGACAAACACGCCAAGTCCTCAAATTGCACCTGGATAGAAGTTCCAGGCAGAAACATCAGACGCGTTGGGCTAAGGTGGACACATGGGATACAGCAAATTTGCTGTCCTGAAAGTATGTACTTGAAAAAAGCCCAAAAACAAACAAAAAAACCACCCACACTTGTGTTGAAAACAGAAGCATCTTTTGCTGTAACAACAATAATAAAAAGAGAAAAACCTTAGCTCTTTCCATTAGAAAGCATAGAAGAGAATCAGCCATTCAGACACTAGTACCTGTGATTGAACATGTTTTGTCTATAACGCACGTTACAATCTTTGCAAAGTTGACTTTACTGTACATGCAAAAAGAGAAGTAACATGGGAAATGGCTGCAAGTTTCTCCTCGAGAAAGAACAGAGAAATAAAAGGAACGGATCTGCAACACTTTCAACTCAGTGGGGAAAAAAAAGAAAAGAGGGAGCCTAGCTCAAAAATTAGAGGGAAAAGACTCTAAAATTGGAAATGCTTGCCGGAGACAGGAAGAAGCCAATAGCAACACTTTACGCTGCTGTGAAAGTGCTTTTATTGCATGCGTGAGCCATTTCACAAGTACATAGACTGACAGTCTGGATGTTAACTTCAGCAGTTCTACAGTGAGTGGAGCCTGCAGTGTCCCAAAGCTTTATAGCTACCAGTATATGCTAAAGATTACCGTCAAAACAGAATTTTGAAAAGCCTGAATAGTAGCCACTATTGGATATTTTTGTGCATACCAGCAGGTACTGACATTTCAGCACAAGCTTGATGTCTCAGTTAATGTGCGCAACTCAAATAAAATGTCACCCAAATGCTTGCATTAAAGCCAAAATCTTATAACGCGAGTGTATTCAAACACAACTACCCAGCAGCTCTGCATAAACTCAGGACCCCACTATGCAGGTATCTATCCCTGAACCTAATAACCTCGTTAGCAGTTCTGTTTGATTATTATGAACACCAGCGCACAAGCCTTTCAGTTACAAGTGCTTGCAAGGCTTATCTCTGAGGTTAAAACCATATTTTGTCACTAAAGTACTGTGTACCATGGTGCAATTTTACTGGGATATAGTATCACTCACTCATGAGCATCAAGCAATGCTCATGTGTTAGAAAAGGTTCAATGTCTCCCTTACAAACATGTTTACTCCTCCAACTTTTAACTTTTTGATTTTGTAAATCAGAAAGAAATTTAGAAAACCCAGAAATTTAAGCAAGCTTCCTAAAAAAACCGCTCATCATACTGTATTTTAAGCTCATCACTTTAAGGGATTACTATAAGAGAATTTTTTTCAGTTTGCTCAAACCCTACCTTTTAATCAGATTTTTATTTCTCTTTTATATCTTGTACTTTTTAACACCATCCAATATTTTTTCCCAAACACACTGCCAAAAAAAGAATACATTCTGTATTAAAAAGTGACATTCATATATAAACAACAAAGCTCCGCTATTTCTGTGCTTCAGGTTAGGAGAGTTTGCCACCTGTCCTTGCCAGTTTGTCTCTAAAGAAAAAAAAGGAAGAACTTATGTACGAGGTATTAAATTTGGTAACACTGTACTTGAAAACTATGTAAGAAAGGAAATGAAGGGGGGAACGTGTCCACGAGAAAAACCATATTTCTTAGCACAAGCCAAATATTGCCATACCCCTAAACGCAAAAGAATAAAGAGTCCAAGAAAACAGGCAACAGAATTGCTACGCTAGTGAGTAAATGCATATGTTAAAAGCAAATTTCTCTGGCCTAAACTATTAATTTTTCCTTGTATGAGTCAAAACACACAGAATTTCTTTTTTAATATAATTTCATGTTAAGATTAATAATTTCAAATACTTTAAGTAAACTGACATTATAACTATATTTTTGGCAATAAATATCTTTAAATAATGCCAGCAATAAGATGACATTTTTTGTAATATGAAAAAATTACGGAATATATCATGTCATTATGAAAAGCAAAATTAGGTGTCTTAGCATTATTATAAGCTTGGCAATAGTAAATTTACATAGTTTCCATCCAGTTTTGTAGACATCTCTTATGTCTCACAATATGTGCTTATAACCCACAAGATCTTTTATTAACTGCAGCTACCACTACAGAAGCTTCATCCGCAAACACTAATTAGCAGAGACAGACTTAGATCTTTCTGGATAGCTGGGTGATCATGCCTCCAGTATGTTGCAGTGTTGGTACACATACTGTTTTCAAATCAAATATTTAGATACTGTTCTGGAACAGCTGGAACTTATGTGAATTCTTATTAAATTAAATAGTTGACATCTTTTGACGCACTTTTTATAACAGCGACAAAAAACCACAGGCATAGAAAAGACTTGACAATTGTAATCACGCTTTCCTCTGTTTTGATTGAATCAGAAGGCATTCTGCTGCTTTTTTTTTTTTTCTTTTATAAATCAGAGAATGAAAGTATTTTAATTACAGTCCAAAGAAAAAGCACAGCAAGAGAAACCCTCCATTCTCACTTTTCAAGGCATAAGGAAGCTGGGAGGCAGCGCCTGTGTTATTACAGTCTGTCAATATATAAAGATCGAGATGTCCTCAATGGCAAACAGTCTTTGAAGTTCTCTCTTCCATCGATAGAGAGTTTCATGTTCTTTGCCGGCCGCACCTGCAGGTGTTATTAGACCTCATGGCAGACACTGATGAGAAGCTGCCACACGGGCACTCCGCGATCCCCTACTTCTCACAAGCCTTTTTACAGAACTGGTTGCTGCAGCTGTGAAGGACCTGAAGAGTATTTACACATTCTCCTGCCATTCCGAGATGGATTTTAAATGGGCATCTCAGAATTTGTATACTGGGGTGACTCTGACTGTAGTTCAGAGGCAGTTCCCAGAAAGGGAAGAGAAGATCAACAGCAACTGTTTCAGTGGGTGAGATTTAGAGAGGTCTCCGCTGGAAGAGGATATGCAGAAAGCGCTTTAAGCAGGAGTAGTAGATGATCTGAGAGGTCTCTCTTAGAAAGCCCGGGAGAGGCTTTTCTAAATCAAAAAAGGCAGCCTGTTAATGCTGATACCACAACATGACTGCATGGGATACCATCTGAAAAAACATCTAGAACCAGCAAGATGCAACAGTCTAGATAAAGAAATACCAGAGAATTCCTGTATGTTCTTCACATCAACTATATATTCCCGTCAGAAGATTACATATTTTCTCCATGCCACATTAAAATCAATGGTAGCTGGCTTTAACTCCTATTGCTGGGGGGGGGGGGGGGGGGGGGGGGGGGAAGGGGGGGCGGGATATATGAAAGCAAATTACTAGATAATCTTGGAATGAGCAAAAACTTGGAAGAAACAGGAAGGAGAGGCAAAGCAGGTGTACTGAAAAATAACATAAAAGGAAAATCAGAGGAAGAGTGTAAAAAGAAAATAAAGTGTTGTAAAGATGAAAAGGAAGACAAAACAACTAAAATGCACACAAAGATTAAAAGCACACAAGAAGCAAGCAAAAGAAGAGGCGCGTTTTGTATTTATGCAATTCTTTTGTTTTTTTTAAATTAACAATTATTTTATATACATATATAAAGCCTTCTCAGTATATTAGGAAATATTTACTCTCTATCCCTGCAAGTTCCGAGTAAGTAATTAAATGTTCACCTTTAATCACAGAAGTAAAAAGCACAAAGCACATGGCCACTACTCATCTCAAAAAAACCTCCAGTGAGATGAAGTTATACTTTAATCAGTTGTCACTATCTTTTCTGAAATAAACAACTGCTCACATAGCAACATGAAAGCACCTCAATTTTACACAGAACAACTCAGTAGGTTTCCCACAAAGAAGAAACCAGAACAGGGGGTTGCTTCTGCTGTGGGAGAACTGCAGGTAATGTTTTAGTAGAGGCAATCTACCGTAAATGCATATTTTAATAAATTGATTATCAAATGTGTACATGATTTTAAATAGTGTCTAGCTACAAGATGCAAATGCAAAGTATAAAGTGTCTTAACTGGGAACAAAACCTATGACAGCAAGAGTAAATTTATTTTTAAGAGTACCTGAATTTTTAAAATAAAGATACTGATCTGTACATGTATTATTATTCTAATTT
This sequence comes from Chroicocephalus ridibundus, assembly GCF_963924245.1. Taxonomy (NCBI): domain Eukaryota; kingdom Metazoa; phylum Chordata; class Aves; order Charadriiformes; family Laridae; genus Chroicocephalus; species Chroicocephalus ridibundus. The sequence continues at coordinate 43,205,191 of NC_086291.1, read as the reverse complement.
ATTGATGCTATGAATATATTTTAAAGCAATTTTTTAACAGAAGTCAGAAAAGCATAGTAATAAGAATAGTAAGAAATAGTTTTCTTGAAACAGCGATGCTCATATTAAAATCTGAAAATTACATATTAAAAAGTTCAGATTCACTAAGGCAGTTATCTTATGTTGCTATTAGTAATTTTAAAGAGAAGTTACCTGCAGTTTACAGTACAGAGGCATACGTGCTTTCATAATCACAGTCCGTCTCCTATAGCCTAATGGCCTGAACGGACCTCCTAGCTGCATTCGTATCTTCCAGTAGAACCAGGACAGAAAAAAACCCACCGCTATTCTGGTCTTCCTCAAATCGCAGCAAGAATCTTGACATTTAGATTACTATTTCCACGCCACACGTTTGTAAGGAAATTGCCATATATATATGTGGGATTAATTCAAGACCAAAAAAACCCCAGGTTACTCACTGATCCCTTCATCTGGAATTTTGACCTACTTCCCCAATTAATAAATTATTGGCCATTTAAAGTCTAGATCTGTGCCATTTAAAATGACCACACAAATCTTTCTGCATATCGCAGAAAGACCAAACACAGCACTACATGGGTGCTAAACTATTATCTCAGTCTAATTCCATTTTTGGTGAAGTCTGAAAGGAAGAACTTCTGACCGTTTCCTGAACGAGTATCTAGCTAGTAAGAAAATGGTCTTCGGCACACTTCTGCCTGTCGTGTGTATTTCGCCCTGTCACATCACTGGTAGACCATAAAGCAGCTTCAAAATTACACATGGATTCGACTGCTTGAAAGTTGAACCAAGACAGATCGACATGCCTTGCTACTGTCTTTCTAATATTGATGGATAGCAAAGTTAAATGTTTGAATCGAGTCACTTTCGTGCTGACCCTAGAACGGGAGCAGATTAAGCAGGGAGAAGTGGTAAGTAAGCCCACAGATGAGTAACATTTAATTAAAGTAATTCTGTGGGTAGGTAGGTGGGCGTGTGAGAAAGCTGAAGAGATAGGTGTGTGGGAGAGGAATGGAAGCTTGAGAGTATAAACAGGATTTGAAAAAAATATTTTCATGTTGGGTTGGGGGTTAATAAGCCACTAAGCCATCCTCAACTGAGACCCACATGTAGTCATGCAGGAGAGCAAGTTTAGCTCTTGTGTAACCCTGGGCAAAGACTGTCACATTAATAGAAATTCAGCCTTATGATTTAAGGAGGAAGAGAGGAAGCCTATCCAAATGATCTTCATAGCTTTTCACTACAAACCTTGTTCGTTTTCCTTCTACCTGTGCTGCCTGGCCAGTCTGACCTCTCTAATCGAGAGCCAGTTCCTTGCAAGGAAGGACCTGCGGATGTCACACACATATTCTCCTCATGCCACTGCACAAAGTACTCCAGGCAATACACAAGTTTATATTGCAATTACAAGAGTTGGTGCACGGAGGAATCGACAACTTCTGATAAAGTTGCAAACGATTAACTATCATTTGCATGCCAATTACAAGAGAATGGAAAACATCATTAGTCTTACCTAACCTGGCACAGCTACTCCTGTATTTAATGAAAATGAGAGCTAATTTTCACCAAAAAAAAAAATCCCCCTTTAAGGATCAATTTTAATTACCATGTTATAATGTGAAGCAAAGATGCAGAAGGTCAAATACGAAGTAAGTTGTAATTAGCTATTTCATCATACCAAGATCCCCTTTGAAATTTATGCTCAGTTTATTCAGCAAAATGTGCAACAAATGTTTTTCTCAATACATCAGAACCCGAAGCACAGCTAAAGCATTTGGATGCCACGGCTACTGAGACTGCATAGAGAGAAGAAAAAGTCAATAACCTAACATAAAAGAATTGGTATCGAGAAGTGAAGAGCCCAAGAGACGATGCGAAGTACAAGGCAACTCAAAAAACCAATATTGTTTACTCTTTCAGGGCCAAGCTGGAAGAAAATCTTAAATTGTTTAATTGGTCAATTAAACTTGGCAAATCAGAAATTAATTGGTAATGCTTTTTAGAAGAAACTTTTCAAGTCGGAGTGATATGACTATATCTCTGCTTGACAATGTGATTGAAAAAACCTCTGCAATGTTTTCTGCTTTAAATCTGCCTTAGAGTTGGCTGGAATTACCTGCTTAAGTGATCCAAGAACTGTTAGTCTGCCCCGCAATGAACACACAGAGGGGTATTCAATGGCATTCAGCTAGTTTATTTGAGCAAACATGACTAGAAATGACAGAGCGTAATTGCTCTCTTTATCCTGGGTGCGTTTTTTTTGTTTTGGAGAGGAGCTTCAGCTTTACTACTTCACCAATTTCAAGCACTCAAAAATCATGAGAAGAAGTTAAAATCACAATATCTCAAAAAACTCCAGAATAATCATTGTTCTGTCTTCTGTTTCAATATCGCATTTGCAATCCCTTCTTGCTATGATAATCAAAAGGAAAAAGAAGCTGATGTGATACCTAAATCGGAGGATCAGTTACTGAGATTTGGAAGAACACAAGACCCACTGATAAGCACGCAGTGTGGCACAGCTACTGGCAGCGGACTGGCTGCTCGCCTCACACCTCATATCCGCTCGCAGAACAAGTACTTGCTGGGAGCAAAGCCTAAGTTAACTCAGCAACACAGGAAAAAAAGGCAGTTACCTTCTCACCAAGCAAAACAACTAAGTATGCGAACAGGAGCTTTATAAACGGTATCATAGAGAACAGTGGGTTTAAGGTTCTGTGTATCCTTGCGAAGAATCTATTTTAGAGCACGCACTGACACATACAGCTGCTAAAATGAGCAATATGTTCCTGCTATTCCTTAGCATAAGCAAAGAAATACACGTGGGGCATAGTTACAAAGTTTACACGCAGGGCTCTCGACAAGGAAGCCTCTTAGAAGTAATAATGCCTCTGATCACAAGTCATTACTGTGCCTCACCAAACTAGCACAGCATTGTGTTATCTATTTGGGATGTCAGTTTTGATCTCTTCACTGTAGAGTAGGAGCTGGACCGGGTTGCTTGCTTCTGCAGCTCTGAAGCGCTCGGGGTCTTGAAAAAAGCTCCTTGAAGTATTTTCTTCAAGAAGCAGTTGGGACCAAATATAATATGTAGTATAAATGAAATAGCATACCATGCTGATACAATAGCCCACACCAGCAGGGTATGATTTAGATGAATAAACACTGCTGTAACGATTGTCAAAGTATTATCAACTACCTAGCACACTGGTGGCAAACTTCTACAGTCAAAACTATGGAACTGAAAAAGAATAAAAAATGGGTCATTGATAGCAGCTGGGAATAAAAAATATCCATGGGGAAATCTGACTTGCAAGACAGCCGCTTCATGGTGAAAAGTTCCCAGCTCCTCCGCAGGGGGAGCAGAGTCCTCCGAGTGCCACTATTTAGAGAAATGATTGACATGGTTATCTGCACTGTAATTCCGCTCTGCGTGCCTTCCAGACAGCTACACACAGAGGCAAGCCACTCGCTTTTTCTTCCCAAGCCACAAGAGGCAGTTCCAGGATCCACATCCCAGGTGCACTATGAAAACCTACTAGGCGAAAGCAGAATATTCAGAGGCAAGGATAACACCAGCTGAGCTCGCTCAGCAGCACTGCAAAGTGTCCCGCTCGCTGTCCCTTGGTATGTTGGACTGCAAGGAAGTTTACCTCAAGGCTAACAAGCACAACCATGGTTACACCATGAACCAGCAAACTACAGAGAACTTGGTTTAGACATCTCTTTTTCAACTACACACTGTTGTAAGAATAATTGATAGACACCTCTAAACCAAGTAGCATATAGCCCACTGTTTAATATCATATAGAATTTCTTGAAACACCTAAAGTATCCCACAGCCCAGGAGATGGACAGACCAGGAAAGAAATGGTAGGAAAGAAGGGGAAAAAGTATGAAGTATGAGGGAGAAAAGAAGGAAAAGGGGAAAAAAATAATCACTTCCACCAATAACTTACATAAAGAACAGAGCAGGAAAAAGAGCTAACAAAAAAATAGAAATATGCTGCAGAGAATGGTAGTAACAGTTTATTCACCTGCAGGCTTAGACAATGCACTAAAGCACTTTACTATAAACGCTTCCTACTGTCAGTTTTCTTACCCAAATTAAAAAGTGCAACAGAGAAGTCAGTACAAGAAAAATCAACATAAGTTGTATATCTTTCTCTTCCCCAAAACAACCAAGTTCAACATGGTAAATAATTTTTCAGCTCGGAGTATCTCTAAGCCTTCACAAATCCCTAGATGAAGAGATGGCCTCTGCAACCCGACTGAAAAATGTACAAACCTGGACAGAATTAACACCAAGGAAAGAAACCACCAAACTTACAAATCATTACATCTCAAAGAATATACAAAATTTCAAGGTAAAGCAGGGCAACTGTAACAACAGACTTCTAGTATCTATATATCAATTATTTTCACACACAAGAGTATCAAGTTCAGTGGATGCTACAGGAGAAATTTCATAGTAGCCAACCTGAAATTTAGTCGTAACAGAGGAGTTACGTTATACCTCATCATCTCCAGTGATCCCAGCCAACCCACACCTCTGCACTACGTGTCTTCTACAGGACTTCAGCAGCACTGCACCTCCTAACGCCATGCGGGGTATTGACTCGGAGCCACCTTAGACAGAAAAGCACTATGCACCAAGTCACCAATACTCCTCCAAGTAAACTGCGTTTTCCCTCGAGGGCTCCTATCCAAGTGCACAGCTTATCAAGGCTTTTCAGCTTGTGAAGTCTGCTTAAGTCACAGTCCAAGGCAGAAACGCTGCACAGGAACTTCAAGTTTTCTCTAATGCAAAAGTAGAATTAAGTTTAGAGCAGAGCACTCACACACATAAAACACAAAGCATTTATTACAAACATGATATTTACTTCCATTACCAGTATAATACACTTAGAATAGGAATCACTAGAGAAACCACATTTACTTTACTCTCACCTGCTTTCTTACACGTGCCCAGTTAATGCCCTTTGTATTTACATATCCACTGACATCAACAGAAGTCATGCATAAAAACCACAGGCAAAAATTGCACAAGTTTTACTCCCAGCACTATACATGTACAATACATTTGCATATATATATGCAGACAGCTAAAAGGTGGTTTTGTATTTCATAAAATGATCAAATGTCTTACTTAAAAATCCTTTAAAATATGTAACTATTTAACATAACACTCAAACCCACTCTGCAAAATCGTCAGACATATTACTTTTACCATAACTTTGTAACGCGCTTATCATTGATCCATCCTTCTTGAAAGAAGCAATTTACTGTTTTTGTTAATGACTAAAAGCACGTTTGATGCTATGCAACTCCAAAAGTCTACCAGCACTTAAATAACCCAGTACTGGATGAGTATTGATTATGCATATCCTCAGAGGGACTACTTCCTTGATTAAACAAAGATATTGATCCAAAAAGATGAAAACTGTATTATTCAGAGAAGAATGAAAGTAACTTTTGACAGTATTTTATTACTTACAGATGATTTTATATTATTTCAGCTAAATCATCCTGGCTTTAAACATTTACTCCCCTTTCATCCTGTACATTTTCTGTTCCATAGCATCAAAATACAAAGATAGCAATCCCTACACATATACTGTCTAAGCACCTCTTATGACCAATACTAACCCTAACAGAATACTGCTTTACACTATTTTATCAAAAGAATAGATTAAAAATTTCACTAGGAAATACAATTTTTGGAAGTACAAGAGCATTTCTAATCCCATGTCTGCACTGCTAGATGAATGACTGTTCAATTATATTTGAATTAGTTAAGCATAACATGCAGAAAAGTGAAATCTTCACAATACCAGAACATTCTGTACTCCTTAATTGCAATTTTCAAAGTGCTTGTTCGTCAATTCAAGCAAAAGCAAGCAAGAAAATGTTCTTTCTTAACTGAAAAGAACTTTGGAGTTAAATTAAGAGAGAAGTGCAAGGAAAATGGTAAGGTTTTTGACAGGGTAGATGCCCAGCCAGTAGACGCCAGTTGGAAGTCCACAGAAAGTCAGTGCCACAAATGATAAAAGACAGTGAGAGCATTATATTCAGATGTTATGCACACTTCCTGGGGAAGCTCAAGGTACGAAAGGGTCCGTGCAATGTTTTGTTATAAAAAGTAAAATCCAAGAGGAAAAAAAAGGATCCCTTCGTATTAAGTTCTGAATAAAATATTCTAGTTTTAATCAAAGAAAAGCATATATTCTCTCTGATCAGATCTGTCTGCTTTCACAGCATATAGAAAACACTATATATCCTGTAAGGCTGTATTCATTAATGTCCCACACCAACTCAAAGTCAGTTTAAAGCACTGTCTTTTTGCCTTGGTAGTACTTTACACCCATTTTAGAAGGCTCTGAATGACCAAAGACAATATAGGAAACCTTTCCTTAAGCCTATGGAGTCTGCTCATAAGGAAATCAAGTCTACAGACTTTCTATATTAATAGCACTCTACCGGGCACAAAATTGCAGACCTGTAATAAAACTGATGATTGGAATCTTGTTCAATTTGCAGCAAATGGGGATACTGATGGAGGTTCCAGGATCACACTCTGTGTTGCAGTAAAGGATTCAAGAGAAGTTGCATGGATCCTTTTTACTTTTATCTTTGTTATTTGTATCTTTATTGGGGTTAAGGTTGCATTAGACCCAATGTGAGCTCTAGCTTCAGCATATGATTCTTTCAGACAAAAAGAAAGAAACTGGGACACACAGAGAAAGCTGGGGTACGCATCTAGCCTCAGCATCAATGAAGTCCTTCATGGATGAGGTTAAGTCACTTCTGGTAGTAGTTCTATAAATTAGGTAATTGCCCGTCAGTATACTGGCTTCATATTTCAAAATTTTAAGATCCATTTTTAGTGGTATATCCAGCTTCACATGTACATAAATACGCGTATGAATAAGAAAATTCAAAAATTGGTCTTCCCTCCAATAACTTCTCTAATCTACGTTAATCACAACAGTATTCTTTTGTGAATGGATTGATCAATTGAGTATTCTTCTTTTAAATGCATATAATATGAAAGGAAACTATGTAAAAATATTGGAACCTACCAAACAAATGGCACTAGGTCCCCACATCAATTCCACTTATAATTCTTTAAGACTGGAAACCAACTATTGAGAAAGCTAGCAGGAACTGGAAAGAAACATAATTTTTTTCCTTCAACAATAAAGACCACATGGAGTTACAACATTGACACAATACTACTGAAGCTCTGTTTCATAATAAAAACATATATTATTAAAGCTAGAGAGAAATGTACACAGCCAGATCTTCACAATATTACAAAGTCCACGTCAAATCTGCCTGAGATCCATCTGCACATACCTATTTATAATGCCTCTACAGTGTGTTAAGTGCAATGCTAATGAGATACTGCGTAACAGATTTTAGATCTATGTAGCCATAATTTAATTGTGCAAACAATATTTGACTGTAAATTTGTAAAACTAACTGGTGAGTAATATGTTAAATGTCAAAGCTACTCTGAACAATGTAAATCCATAGATACGCACTTCTTGCAAACTTGCAATTTCAATGCATTGCTCTCCAGGGAGGGATAGTATCCACAACTTTCAATATAACATTGCAATTTAGAAAAAAAAAAATCTTTTTAAAAACAAACAAAATCCCCTTTCTTAAAAATACCCTAAAGTCAAAAGTAAGGATATCTAATTCTTTATAAACAGCATGGGACCTACTTCAAAAAGTTATGTGCATTCCTCTGTAAGAAAGGAAAGAGGAAGGCAAGAAAAGGATCCATAATAAAAAGAGCAAATAACTGTACTATATTCCCCAAATACAAAAGGTTAGTGGAATTGAAGCGCTATTCTTCAGAGAATGGAAATTCACTCCAAGTGGAACCAGAAGGGAGAAAGCGTATGACAGGTAAAATATAAGTTGGATATTAGGAAGGCAAAAAGGAAATAAAAAGAGCAGATAGCAAAGGATACAAAACCAAATAACAATACTATTAGTATATCAGAAGCAGGAAACTTTCAAGGGAATCACTGAATTTGCGAGAGCTGGATTGAACAGAGCACTTGAAGAAGATCAGGGCATTGCAAACAATCCAAATTATTTTTCATCAGTCTTTGCCATGGAAGATGTTGGAAAAACGCATACCTGACTTTTCTGATAAAGAGACTAACATGTCTTCAAACTGAAAAATCAAAAAGGGGGTGAGGAAACACAATAAATTGAATGCAATAAATGATGAGGGATGCGCTCCTGTTCCACTCGCATCAACAGGTGGTTTACCATTGATTTTAGCACTGACAGTCTTTTACTTCAGAACTGAACAGCAAACAGTTTTGAAACCAATAGTTTCAAAATATGAAAAGGCTGAGGTGGGCATCACAGTGGATGCTCAGTGTGCAGCAGTGGTCAAGAGAGCAAGCAAAATCATAGAATGATTTTGAATGAGACAGGGACAGTAGGAAAGACTATGTTTTTAGTCAACATCCAGTCTCTTCTGGAGTATCTGTTCAGCTTAGGATTCCTGCTCTAAACCAATGACAGTGGCATATGACAAGAATCTGACAACAATCAAGAATGATTATGGAAGAAAATTTAAAAAGCTGGAAAAAAACAGGAAGCAAAGAGATTAATTAAGACGGGACACTGTAGAGCTGCAAAGAATACTATAAGAAATAGGTAAATAGGGTACCCTTCCACTGAAACTTTCTCACACTACTGAAACAAAGGGCTGATCGGGGCAATAAAAAGTTACCAAGTCAAAAATAAAAGGACTGAAACATTTTACCGCATAAACCACAAAACTGCGTAATTACTTCACAAGGACATCTCCATGATAATACCAAGGAATACTCTTTTGCTGTTGCTCTTCCTTTTCTCTCTTGTTCATACCCATATAAAGGAATTAGTGACATGGCAATAAATAGAAATCTTCAGAACAACTCCTTTAAGGGAACATGCTTTCCCTTTCCTCTTGCCCTAATGCATGGAACTTTGCAGGCTGGATATATGCCAGGGGAGGAAGGGGAGGTAAGATGAGCTATGGAGTACGGTTGCAGCAAGGATGAGGACAGCTAGGAGAGATGTTTCGAGCACATGCTCAAATTGCAGCGTGCTTTCTGTTCTGTAACGCAAGTGGTTGGTGGCTCAGAAATCTGCCAGCTGTTGGCAAGGGATATATTGGGTCCCAATCTAGAATTAAGACAGAAGCATTAAACTATCAATGTGTGAAATTTGTGACTTAAATTACAAGGTAGGGCCATCCAAGGAGTCTCTTGCATAATTCATGGCACTTCAGAACTTCATATATAAATCAAATAGAAGGAAAGTCTATCATTTCCGCCCTGTTGAACACAGATCCACACGCAACTTTGGTAATGGCTGCATAAACAATTCCCTAGAAAATACAGTATTACAGACATGCTCTTCACAATACTCATTCACACAGTTCCGCAAGAAATTTCAATACAGTATCATTCAATGAACACTTCTATGAAAAACTACTCATAAGTGTCAAAAATACAGAAGTCATTAAAAATAACAAAATTAGTCTGGTTTGGCGTGGGTTTTTTTCCTAAATGAATGCTCACAAACACTCTTGCAATGTTTTTCTATATTGGACTTAGTCAAACTTTATTATATGATTCATGGGCTTGCTATTAATCATTTTGTCTAATACTGTAGAAAAGGAAACTACAAATTCTACAAAGCTCCCACACTTAACTAACAGGCTCCAAAAGCAGCAAAATTATATTCTCCTAGTTCAACGATAAACTTTGACAGACTTTCAATCTTGAAATGGTAACCCGAATGCAAATGAAGTGCAAACCAAGTAAGCGTAACGTAAGACTAAATGTTATCAATAAATACACACAACTTGAAACACACTGCTTTAGAAATAGCTGAAACCTTGACTTACTGTGGCTGTGCCGGAGACAGTTTGTGCATTTGTGTCAGCTGCACTCTGTTCAGAGTGTGTCTGCGCAGGAGGGTACATGTTTAACGTGTGCTCTGGAACAGTGGTTTGGCCTGTGTACTCTGGAGCTGGATGTGGATGTGGGGCTGTGTATTCTGCAGGGATGCCGTTCTGAGGTGGAGCAAACTGGGCTGAGGCATAAGGCTGTGCCATTGTGTCAGGAGGTGCTGTAGCTTCCTGATTACCCTGTAAAAATCAAAGAAAAAAAAAAAAAAAGGAAGAAGAAATGTGGCGTAAGAGAAAATAAGTGATGATCCCACACACATAACGCAGAAAGTGATTACAATACTCTGCTAAGATTGCTGGCCCGAAAAGGCACCGTGTTTGTTTCCTGAGGAGAAAATTTCTTGCCTGCATTAAATCCATTTTGCTAACCCTATTCAATCTTACTGTAATTAGACAAACAAATATGCTGTTCTCTAGATAACTGTAGACTATTTTTTAACTAGGAATGGTCAGAGAAATCTACCTGAACTAATGCCTCAACTCAGACAACGAAGAGGGCCGAAGCGCAGTTTATTCTAAAGGCTGCAGAGCACAACTGCCAACACAGAGCTCAGGTAAGGTTAGCCCACACTCCGTGACCCACTCTGACTTACCATTTGCAGAACACAATACGTGCAACCTATACACAGAGCAGGATTTGGGTGCATGCTGTTATCATAACAGTATAGAGAAAATATTTATACGAATAACGCTCTACGAGACTTTCAGAAATACTTTGAGGTACATTATTTTGAGCAACTGCATGTCACAAACGCAAAAAAATAATGAGATCAAATCAAAATATTAAACATTTGAATGCAAACATGCATCAGTTCAAAATCTTAACATCAAAGAAAAATTCTATATTGTAGGCTGCCAAACGAAATAGATTTAAGAACTTTAAAGGCTTTAAATTTGAAGACAATAGTATGTCATTTTCATATTACAATAAGCTTATACAATTAAAAACAAATACCCTCATCTCTTTTTAGATAGATACATCTTTACGTTCGACATAATAAAGGATATTCAAGCATGTTATTTTATCAATTAGAGACTTCTGACTAAATGCTCTGCTCATACCAAATAATAATAATCCCAAGGGAGGAAATACTATTGTAGGGATTTTGCTTATTTGTGCTCATCAGTCCTTGACTTCCTCATTTCAAAATAGGCTGGATGAATAGAAGACATTCTTTTGCACTTTGCGCTTAAGGACATTTCCAGCCGATTTCAGCTAATTCAAACATCAGTTCTCTGACCTGAAGTGGTCCCAAACTCAAGAGCTTTTATGAATTTGCAAAATCACAGCACAGGAACAAGCCTCGGTACATGGCAGACTTGGAAGGCAAAATTAATTTTTCCTTTGTAAAAGGCATTCAGTGTGTCCTAAAAAGTTAAAACTTTTTATCAGCAATCAAACCCTCCCTAATTTTAATCCCATCTTTGCTACTATTTTAGTGTATGGCCTTGAGCAAGTAGTTTACATTGCTTCATTCAACCATCAAATGAAAACAGTGACATTTACCTACTTCACAGGGTTAAGTCAGGAAGTTTCATTTGCCTATATCTACAATCATTCCGAGCTTATTGCTGCATTGAAACTTGCCCTGTTTAAATTTCAGTGGAGGTTAAAAACTCTTGTAAATGTATACTTATACCGTCTTATATTAAAATGGCAAGGTCCCCTTCTTATTTCTTTTACCTAATATTTTCACTATTCAAAAAAAATAAATCCAGATGAAGAAAAACCCAGCAATGACTCAATTACACCAGAGACATCTATTAAATGTTAAAGAAGTATTTTTAAAAATTGTGAGGGAGGTAGGGGACCTTAAACTTTTTAATCAACTCTTTCAGGAAGGACTTCAGCAAGTGGCAAGAACGAACAGCAAAGGGAACTTCTGCCTGTATCAGCATTTTCACTGTGCTGGCTTTGAAACACAGTAGCTGGTTACTGCTCGTCCTTAAGTTGTTCCTTCATGTCAGATGCTAAACGTGGCATTAGAGTCAGCAGCTGTTAAAAAAGAACAATAATGGCAACAAAGGGACCAAGGGCTAATGTCCAGGTGCATTTGATCTAAAGCTTTTTATACCACCTCAGTCCTAAACCAGATGTTACTGAGACCCCCACTGTTTCTCATTAACATGAAAGCAGTTCCATGAGGCCCTAATCAATATTCAAAGCATTCACACTTAGTGCTAATTACAGCTAATATTTAATTAAGAGGGTTGAACTTTTATATTATTTTTTACCAGCAACTCCAAACCATTCACTGTTTAGATTTACCCTAAAATGGCAAACTGCACTGGCAATTCCAGCACCTTCACGCTGCCGAGCCTCTTCTACCTCTTTCACTAGACTTGTTAAGCTGAGGTCTGGATCACTTATTTAGAACCCAGACACCACAAGGAAGTAAAAAACAAAGGGTCAAGGCTTTGTTTTCTTAAAATAGGTGCCTACTGTAGCATTTCCTAGCCTTTAAAAGTAGCATGAATTTATGACTCACAATTAATTCAATAGACACAGTAGGACAATGTAGTATAAAAGCATGTATGTATAAACATATTCTTTACTACTTATACGGGTATGAAGCCAACAGCTTACTGTTTAGAATATGAATTTATATCAAGAACAATGGACTGTCAACCAGCACGCATTTGTCTATACACGTGGCTGATGAAAACCCCAGACTATGCCAAAGTCAGATACATCTGAATAGATTTTAAAGAACCAGAAATTCTTTAAATACAATCACCTGAAATGTCCCTTTATTGTGCCCTTTAAAATACAGTGAACTAAAATGAATAAGGGAAATAATAGATCTAATGCATTAAGTTGAAAATACGAAGTGGCCCTAAAAGCAACAGGAAATATTGATCCTAAATTAGCCTATGAACTCAGGTATTAGAGTAATCTCCAAACTGCAGATGACAGTACACAGACATCGCTTAATACACAACCGAGGCATGAGAGGCTAAACAGAGGTTGTCCCTTCAGACTCAGTTCGAAGTATCTTTACGATTAAATGACCCCTTAATGCTCACTTTGTGCATGGTTTTTAATAAAGTAGTTGTTGGCAACAGAAAGAAGAACAAAGGATGGCAGACAGTCAGGCTCTGCTAAATGTTCTGGCCTGAGTTTTAATGAAAACCACATTTCAACTGAAAAATATGCTTTACGTGGCAGTGTATAAAATCAAATTTATTGCTTTCTGGTTAAATGCTGAAGTCTAAAGAACAAAAAAAAGAAAGCACTCCGATGATGCAGGTAAGTGAAGTCGCTCCTATGCCATATATATCGCTCCATTTGAAGAAAAGCTTAGAATTTAAAATGCTGCTAGTATCTCAGATCTCAACATGCCTTTTCAGCATCCTCTGCTCTGAAAGGATTTCATAATTAAGAAACGCATGAAAAGTGTCAAAACGTAATAAAGGAAGCTTGTTATGTTTGTACACAAAAGACAGAGCACAGAAAACATTACTTATGCAGTGTTCCTTTTTAAAAACACATTTGTAGCATAAAAATGTATTCAATGAAAACCTTTCTGCTTGCCTGCATTTTAAAGTCAAACTAACAGTTTATTGTTTGTTTTACTCTATTTTCTGTTTGGTGCGTTTTGTTTCTTTGGCAAGAGATATTTCACATTTAGAGAAAGCCTCTCATACTGTAGTTAAATGAGGCAAACTGCATCATGTCCTTAGGGCACGGAAACAAAGAAGAAAAATGCAACATTACTCTGTAAACCTGCTGGTTATAAGAACGGCTCAGTTAGATACATCAAGCACAGCAGAGATACATAATCACCGCCATTGTTTGCCCTCCTTCAGACTTAAACAACAAAACACATCTCAGAAGCCTGGCATGCAGCGGTGCAGCTGGATAAAAGAAATGCCCTGGCTTGACTAAAATCAAGAGTTTCAAGTGAAAATAAAAGTGAAAATACCTGCTGTACCATCCTGCTCCCTTTATTCTCCATAAACTTAGCAGCTGCTCTAGTCCCAGGCCATACAGCATCTGCCCAAAGCAAGCATCAATTATGGATGAGGGCGTGTGAGCAATGTAATGTGTGCACGAGTGTGGATGATCGGGGTGTTGAAGGAGGGGGAGCTAAGGCAAGGCTTACTGACCTCCCTCGCAACATCTGACTGCTCCCAAAACCTAATCCAGATGGGACTCTTTCAGTTTGCTGGGCCTCGCCCCATCAATCACAGCAGGCCACTCCTCTGTCTCCTGCTACTAGTTATGGAGTGCACCACTGAGCAGATGATTACACACAGAAGAAGAAAAAACACAGCTTGACTACATTAATAGCTGTTTAAAAAACATTAGAAATGCTACTATCTAAGTTGCCGGAAGCTGAACATTTTTGTTTTAAAATTAAGGCGGCTGTGTTCGAAGTTACAAAGCCCCCTAAAGTTCCAGCGCTTCGGCATTTTGATAGCTACGATGTTCAGTAACACGTGTGCATTTCTATGTGATTAATTCATCCTACATGTGGTAGAGTTAATACCAATAAGATTTCTATTTTAAAATTGCTGAACTCCACAAGTAAACCATCAATATTGAACTCGCCTGTTTTAGATTAAATGTACTTTATTCCTTCCACACAAATGAAATATTGTTTCCTTTTTTGTTTCATTTCATGACATCCCTCTTGCTTAGCAGGGGAAATATTTCAGAAATGCTTCCAAGGTTTAGTTCTGTGAGGCGCTTTAAGCAACTTAATGCTTGACTATTAAAGGAACTTTCCTAGATGCTCTGGAGGTAGTTTTAAAGTTATTAAACTTCTAATTAAATCACATAGTAAAGAAAGAACAAATCAAAAACTAAGCCCCAAAGAACACACATTTATTGCCGCTCTGTCGCAGACTACCTACAGACACAGGAATTCAGAAACAGGGCAAATATATAACGTGGGAATTATTTTTACAAATGTTCAAATTCTAGGGGGTGGGCAGAACAGCAGATAAACAGTCATCAATTCATTGTTAAACTTACATTCCGACTGAAATATATTGGATTTCTTTAAAGCGGCAGTGTAATTCTTCCAGATTTGTTGCTTGCACTCCCCTATTAATGATAATAAAAGCAGCCACTTCAAATTTTTCAGAAGGAATCAGACATCCAACCACACTGGACCGATAATCACAACTGACTGACTCTGCGAGCTTTCTCTGCTGTAGCTTAATTATCTGACCAGGCCACTTGACTCAGATCATTTGCTTCTGCAATCATACAAAATGAATTCTCCAGCCATCTCGCTTTTTTGGAAGGTTCAGTACAGAGCCAAATTCAGATTTCATTTAAAAACCAATCTCGTTCCAAAAGAAGGGTATCCTCAAAAGTAAGAAAGATAATGCAAAATAAGTTTTTTTCAGAAAGCATAGGGGAAAAGGTAATAGTAAGTAAGCAAAGGGGAATTTCTTTACTACCTTTGCAAGAAAGTACCACCTCTTTTCTCCATCACAGAAAAAAAACCTCACTTTTGGTCCTCTTCACATATAACACACTACATTCCAGTAAAAATCTGTGGTCTTGCTACCACTACGTATACATTTGAAACTGAAATGTTCATTTTGTGTCAGTGCCTGAAGTATGGAACAGATTAACTAATGAAATGTCAAAACACCCTACAAAGTAACTAGGTTATATACATTTACTTACATTTAACAGAAGGCAGCAAGCAACTTACCAAAAACTAAGTCCTAGTCTGAATTCCTGCCTGCATTCAAGACCACACAGTATTATGGATGTATAGAGACACATGAAGAAAGCATTCTCTCTGACACCTTCATTCTTTCCACTTGTCACTGCTGAAACTTTCTACTACTTTTATGACGCTGTGATTTATTACACTAGCTTTCCTCGTCCTGCATGACAGTTCTTTCTCCTGCTATTCTCAATGGCCCAAATGGACGTGACCCTGGCACATTGATTTGTTTTGCTTCCACATTACCACCTAAATCTTTCTGGTTTTTTAACTTAAGTTTTCTGCCTATCCCTCCCTTTCTCCAACTCTGACTCTTTGGTATTTTATACAGGTCTTTTCAACTACAGCTCAACCTTCTATTCAGTCAACCAATATTTTCCTTTTATAAATACACGGGAAGATTTTTACATCACATTTTGAAAAGACAAGTCTCCAAAATTGTCTGAAGACCCATATAGGAAGAGAATCTGGAGTATTCAGCAGGTGTATCCACAATTTATTTTCACAATGAGAATTGATTTTTAAAACATTTCAAAAGAAAGGTATAAAAGGAGCTTATCCTTTCCCACAAGGCAATATAGGAAAGTACACCTAATCTTATTTTACACCTTTACTGGACCATACTGAAGAAGATGATGCAGCATCCTCGTACCCAAATAGGAAAAAAAGAAAAAAAAAAAAAAAGGATTGGATTGACAACATATAAGGTGCATAAAAAGCTGCCTGGAATGCTGGCCTTTAAAGAAAGTAGCAGTCAACATTTAGAAATCTGTCAGTCAGCTATGAGTGCCATCCCTTGGGCATCAAGACCAGGTCCCAAACTGTTGAAGACCTTCATAAAAGACTTGTATGAAGTGTCAGAATGCAAGTTCATGCATGAAAGCAAAGGGGGGGGGGGCAGTTACGGGGGTCTCAAGAAGCTAGAGGAATGGGCTGACAAGAACCTGATCGAAGTCCTGCTCTTGGGACAGAATAACGCCATGCGTTGGTACAGGCTGCGGACTGACTGGGGAGGCAGCAGCTCTGCAGAAAGGGATGTGTGAGAGTCCTGGTGAACAGTAAGTTAGGTAGGAATCAGCAGTCTGCCTTTGAAACAAAAAAGGCTAACCACACAGAGGGCTGTTAGCAAAAGGATAGTCAGCAGGTGGAGGAAAGAGGTCATGGCTCCCTGCACAGCACTTGTGGAAGAGCATCTGGCACACTATGTCCAGTCTGGAGTCCCCCAGGACAGGAGATATATTTGCAAACTGGAGAGTCCAGAGGTGGGTTGCTAAGACAGCTGGAGGGCTGGAGCACACGACACATGAGGAGAGGCTGAGGGAGCTGGGTTAGCCTGCAGAAGAGAGCACTAACAGACAACTTAATTGCATCTTTTCCAACTTATTGGATGGTTACAGAGGCAGAACCAGACCTTTCTCAAAGGTACAGAGTGAAAGACAAAAAGCAACTGTCAAACATTGCAGAAAGCTAAATTCTGGTTGGCTATAAAGAATAAAATGACAAATATGAGGGAAATCAAGCACAGGAACACGCTGCTCAGAATGTTTGTGGCATCTTACTTTCAAAACTCAACTGGACAAGCCCCTGAGCAACCTGATCTGTGTAGTTACCCCTGATTTAAAAAGGATGTTGGGATTAGATGGCCTTTGAAGTTCCCTTCCAATCTAAATTATTCTATGATTCAATGTGGTTTCAACAGTAGCAGAACAGCTTCAAAATGGATTTTATACTTTTATCCTATTCAATGACTTTCCTCATAAAGGATTTACTGACAAGGAAGAGACTAGCTACAACTTCCAGCTCAATTCTTTGAGATGGATTTGGAATGCTTTCTTAGAAAAATATATTTACATTTGTTTAATCCACAGCCAGAGCAGTGTGAAAGTGGGAATCACTACAGTGCATGCAAGCCAAGAACAGTTTCACAAACAATGCAAATTAATGTTATGAACTATTAATGTCTTAATTTTCTGCCAAATGTCACCATTTTCACCACATGTAGAGGAACACTGCCGGGACATCTACGTCTCCATAGAAAGGTGTATTTCTGTCTGCCTTTGCATCACCTTTAAAACAATACCTACTACAGGCATATAAGATTTCAAATTTTATCTGCAATTTCTCTACTGAAATGAAATTTTATTCTATTTTATATATTAATTTACTGAAAAATCACTGCCACATCCTAAGGCTAGTATATCCGTTTTCTTATTTTTCAGTACCTAAAGAAGTGGTAGAAAAAGCCGATTTTTTATTATTTTTTTTACTGCAATACTGATTGAAGATACGAGTTTTTTGAAGTGTATCAGTTCACAAGTAATTGTGACAAAAGAAGTGAGAGGTTAATGCACTGAAAAAACAATCAACGGGAACTGGAGAAAAAGGACAAAGCAGCAGACGTATATTATGCTATATTGACATAAATGATTTTGTCCTGAGAAATCATTTCTTAATAATCTTAAATCTCTCAATTTGCAAGAATGAAGGCAACATAGACCAAGTGGTAAATTACAGGCCTTTACAGGAAAGAGTAAAAACATCAGTCTGTTCTTACAATCTAGCCAACACACATCTCGGAGCTAGCACAACTGGTGTTGTGCATGAACGGAAAGAAACACGCACTGCAACCACGTAGCCTGCGGGTCTGCAAAGCAAGAGCCATTGGGCCTTCTTTTATAACTGCAGACAAAAATATTATTCATAGCTCAAGCAGTGGAAGCAGCAGAGATGCATTGGCAAGACTGTTCTACTAGGATGTACTAGCGCTTCTGAGAAGCCAGATACACTAGCCCGGGCGATGAACCATGCTTGTGTAGCAGGACTATGCCTGGTCTTGACGCAACCCCGCATCGTGCTTTGTAAGCCTTTCTTCCAGACTCCACTGAGACTATTCCTACCTTGTAACTTACACACAAACATAAGTGTTTCCAGAATTTGAGTCAATAAACTTCTCTAAATGCCACCTTATTGCTCAAGGATTGAACACTGCAAAAGATTAGAGCTGGCAGAGGGGAACTGAACAGCAATCAAAACCAGCTGCAGGTGTATCGTTTTTGACAGCCAGATCATTTCTAGAAATCTGAAAAATTCTTGTAACATAGCTAAAATTATTCATTTAAAATTTGTTTAAAAGTAGAATTCAACATCTCAATTGCAATTTACTCTGAAAAACTAGTTGAATTTCTCAGGAGGTTGGGATTGGATACAGCTGTGTTTTTTAAAAGTGTCTAAATTGGGCGATTTAATCTAGCTGAGGTTAATAGTTACACAAGTTATTCCCAATTTACAGATGCTGCCTCATCCAGAGCATCTCAAATAAACTGCTTTTTCAGTTGGTTTCCTAACGGACTTATCACTTTGTTTGCAATAGAAAGTGGTGAACCTACACAGTCACATGCAGAGACAACATACTGAAGGTCTTTTCTTCTGGAGAAACCATATCAGAGTTTCCTGTGTACCTAATCAGTTATTACCAGCAGCAAAACTGACCGAAGATCATACCTCCTTAGCTATTCGTTTGCAAACATCAAAGTATACAGGGCTGCTTTAAAAGCCAGTTCACTTGAACTAGCCAGGTTAAGCAATAATGATTACTGTAAAACTGTCCCAAATGAACTAGTGGGAGTTGTTTTGTTTCATTTTGTTTAAACCAGGTAAATTTAAGAGTTTGATTTTATATAGTAAGGTACATAAAGATCATGGAGCATGAATTCCTTTTAGAATCCATTTCCAAGCACACAAAGGAGACGTGGGTAATTTGAAATGGTCAACATGGATTTTTCAGGGCAAAATAGCGCTTGATCAACCTGGTTGCCTTCAAAAAACAAAACCAATTGGCTACACAGACAAAGTTAAAGCACCAGATACAACCTGCCTTGACTGCAATAAAGCTTTTAATGCTGTCTCCCATAGCATTCCCGGTTGAGAGCTGAGGAAGGACGAGCTGGACTGTCGTATGGAAAACTGGCTGGACTGTCAGGCTCTAAGAGCAACAGTTTAATGTCTGACTGAAGCCCAGTAGTAAGTTGAATATGTTAGGGTCAATACTGGGTCTTACACTGTTCGACAACCTGGAGAATGAGAAAGAGTACATCCTCAGCAAATTTACAGGTAACACTAAACTATGGAGCCTCAATCCAGGGACTCCTTGATAAACCTGAGGACTGGGGAATCAGAATCCTTATGCAGTTCAAGACGGAAAAGTGCAAAGTTCTGCACCATGGGCATCATGGAATAACAGTTTGAGGAATGCAGTTCATTGGACATTCACTGAACCCCTTTCAGCTTTAGTCTGTATATAATAAAGGTATTAAAACACAGAAACGTAATCTATATTAAATAGCAAGTGCCTTGTGTTTTGCCCTTAGAAGCGGATTGTTCATAGACCATAAAACTTTTAAATTTAAATGAAATTCTATTATTCCCTTTTTTTCCTCCCATAAAAAAAAAATCCCTACTCATGTGTGCATTGTTCATGGAGATACCATGCAATAACGTCCAAACGTATGTGGAAATTGCATATATTCTGCATTTTACCTGTAACTTTTCAGTAGGCAGAATTTTTGGTTTTAAATGTCTGGCCCCGGTATTTTGAAAAAATTTGGCAGAATATTTATGAATTCAATACATCCACAATTCACACTTATCAGTTGCAAGAGACAAGAACTGTGATCTTCACGCCCACAAACTTTTGATTAAAATTAAGTTATTTCAATGGAGCTGAATACAATTTTGTAATTAAGAAATTCACCATTCTGCTGTTTCTCTTCTTTAAATTTTCAGAAAAACTAAAAATACAAAGAATCTAGAAATTAACTATTTTACCACAGACAGTGCCCATTTCCCACCTCTGTTCAATTTTAAAGTTTCCACCAAAAGTTTTTTGTCATTTCTGATGGAACATAGACAACCTGAGCTGCAAGGACCAACTAACACAGCAATGCCATCTTGTTTAATGCCAATTAAAGCAGCATCCGTTTTTTGGCACTGCAATGAAATGATGGAACATGCTCTCCAATGTTATTTACTTCTAAGATTAAAATGACTATCAAAATATCATTGGGCACAAGGAACAGCTAGATTGGCTTCCTGCCTCAGCTACACTTTGCTATGCTTGTTTATCGCCGAGATCGTTTGTGTACTTCAGTTATTGTTTATGTTAAGATGCTGTTAGAGCATTAACAAGTAACTGTTTACTCCAACAATGTTTGTCATTAGCAAACTAAGCCACGATACTGAAGAAAGGTAAAGCTCTTCTCACTGATGAGATAAAAATGGCAATAAGATTTGCCTATGCAATGCAAAATATATTTCCAAACACTGCTGAATGTCACAACTGTCTGAAAATAAACAAAAGTCTGTATTAATAGAGTGCTACAATGAATCTGCAGTTATGAAGAAAATGAAAAAAATCCTTTAATGGTTCCTATAGCATTGGAAAGACTTTCACTGACTATACTGATTGGTAAGTTCTGCTTTGTTAAATCTCTGAAAAGCTTCTGTTACTATGGAAGGAATGGCCAAGTTGTCTTTCTATTTTAATTTCCTCATCTGTAGGACAGGGACTAAAACTCACCTCAAATCTGCAGAACTATATTGCTTCTCCCCGCATATCTTCCCTAGAGATTTATTTTTTTTTTTTTACTAGTCCTTCTTTACAAGACTGAATATATACATATGGTAGCAAATCTTGCTATAAAGCTGGCCTCTGCCATATGCCAGGTGCTTAACCCTGGTAAGTTTAAAAACCATTGTTTTGAATGATATATTATTTTAAATAATATAGACTTGTGGGACTGGGTACAAATGATCTTTCTTAGTTTACAATTTTATTTTGTGCCTCTGTGTGTAAGGAGGAGAGGGCTCGTGGAAGGAAAGGTATTTCCAAAACTGAAATAGCATCGAGAAAAACTTTGGCATATTTACCAGGAGCATACGGCTAATTTACAGCAACCACATCCAACAGCATTTGTGTTGACGCAGTGCAGCAGCATGTATAACAGCCACAGCATCCAAACTCTAGAATTAGTGAAAATAAGCAGCTACATAGACTACGCTGGGAGAGAAGAGTTACAGCCTGAAATTTGCTTTTAATCCATGTGAAGTGAACTGGGTGCCTTTTATACTAGGAACACTAGATTAAACAAGATATCGAAAAATATTGAAACAGTTCAATATTTGCTGAGTGCACACCTAGCCAGATGGAGAATACAGCAAATGTGTTAGCATTCTAGCTGCAAAAGAAATTCAGGTTAGGTATTGCTACACAGAAATTGATAGCTAGCAGGTATTCAATCAGAAAAGTGGTTTTTCTTTTAAATATTACAATCACATGGTATAGTACATCACTTGTGTCAAGTTAAATTTAATCATATCAGCATACTTAAAGGAAAAAAACCTGAATACCTACTCATATGCCAATGCCAAGAGGGATTATATGAGACTTTATGAAGCCTTTTCTTTTTATTTAATATTCTGATATCTGTATAGAACAATTTTTATATGTATTATACCCTCAAACTAATCTATTCCATTGTCTTTTTAATGCACACCCAGTACGCCTGAGCTCATAGTTACAGTATAAAGTGTACTGTCAATTACTTCTGTTCTTCTGAAGTCTGCCTATGTTAAAGGAAAGACATTTTCCTTGAAGCAGCAATAGGTATAATGAGAGTGTTGCTAATTTTCTTGAGAGTAAAGCAACATCATCTGCTTTCTACTAGTTAAGAGCACATTTAAAAAGGAACAATAATTTATGAGCTCACTAATGCCTACTGATTTTTGTCAGACTTAGTGGAATCAGGTATGTGAAGGATTGTGCTCCAGAAAAGGTGTTTGAGCAATGCAACACAGAAACTCGATAGGCTTTTACTAAAATGTTTTTTCTACATATGTTTAATGGCTTATCTGAACAACAGTGAAAAATGATCACTATATAATCCATGAGAAATAAACCAGTTTTCAGCTGTCGGAGACTAAATACAACAACAAAAATGCAGAAACATGATTTTTGTTCTGGGAAAGGAACCGAAACTGTGAAGTGGCACATATGTCAAGCACGCGCTTTGGCAGACTCAACCCACCTCAGAAGACATGAAGACTGTATAAACAGAATTTAGGCTCCAAAATAGGGACCTAAAAGGCAGAAGTCTACCTCTGCAAATGTACTGAGCTTATTTTGCCTAGCCTTTTAGTGAATTCTCCTCTCTTCTCATTCAGATCCTCATTTAATTTTCCCTATCTTTTAAACCTCCCTCAACCTTCTTCATGTCGTCCTTATTTGACTTCCTCTGCATCCTCTTTCTACACCTGCTTGCAGAAATCCGATTCTCCCATTTAGTATTTATTGCAACAATTGAGAGTACAGTAGATGCAAAATGCTACCTGATTGACATGGTAACTCAGTAACTACACATAAGTATGAAGGTGAAAAGCAATGGATGACCTTCATATACACACCTTAACTTTCATGCAAAATATCTTATGTAATTGTGAACTATTCTGAGCAGAAATCTGAGGCTACAGGACTAGTACAATTTAGAAAATGCTTTCACCTGCTCCCCTTTTTTCTAGATACCATTGTAGCCAACTGATCCAGGATCTGGAGGATGAAAAGATATTTTGGAACTTGACACAACTATCCCACTTTTCATTTGCTGGTCTCGGTGAAGCGGTAAGTGTATTAACCACCTTGTGTAAATAACCACAAAGGGTTCACTGCTCGCCAACCGACTTCATGGAATAACAAAAAAGTTCAATGTTTAAAATGGATTCTTAAATTGTACAGCTATTCATATTTCCACTGCCTACGGTTCTGAAGAATAGTAGGGGAAAAAAAACCAACCCAACCAAAATACAAAAAAAGCAAGTGAGCTAATTTAAATTAACAAAAGCTGAAAAAGAAAATTGAAATCCTCCAATAACAAGGTCTGCAGTGACTAATAGCACCAATTAAGAACGGCAATGCACAGCCAAATTCAATTTTAATGTCATGCGCACACACGCGCGTATATATATATATATCTGTTCATGGTATCAAACTAAGAATCAAATACAATGGGGAATTATGAAGCAGAGTAAACTGATCTGAAAATGTTGTTTGCTAATAAGGATTAGAAAATAAAATTTTCAAATTATTATTTTAACTACATTTTAGTAATACAGACTGAATGCAAGTTAAATAACTTGAACTCAAGACTTCTCACATGCTTCAGAAGCAAACAAATCCTGATAAAAAATATTTCCAATTAAACAGACAATATGACATTCATTCAAAGAATATAAACAGTACACATTGTAAACGTCTCTATTGCTCTATGCAGAAAAGTCAGAGTGAGGGTGAAGAAATCCTAAGCTTAAATCCTGATTTACGTATCTCTTGGGCGTTAACAATTTAATACATTTTGCTTCCATTTCTTACATACATAAATGAGAAATTTAAAAGGATAGTTTGCTACTAGAATTTGTTGGCTAACATCTTACATTCTGTCAACCTGAAAGAGTAACATCATTGCACAATTTCACTTAAAATAATAATCATAAATAAATAAATTAGCAAGCTACTACTGACCCACATAGCCCAGCTAAATGGTGTTTTCCATTGCCTTAGGCGAAAGGAGTTTTTAAATAGAATTACACAAAGGAAAAAGTCAAATAGTTTAAAATTAAAAGCAGAGCATCTAACAGTCTGTGCGGGATCTCAGTGAAAGTAAGCTTTCCCTTAAGCAATGCAACTTTCTGAAGCAAACAACTCCACATTAATACTATAACTTGCAGGTCCTCAAATTCCCTTATTTGTCTGCAAGTTTTTACAGTAATTTCTGTCCTTTTTTTTTTTTTTTTGAGAATAATCTCAGTCAAGTTTTATTTAAAAATCACCTGTGGTTCATCTACAAATAACACTGAGTTTTGAAGTACAAATTACTTCAGAATTATAAAAGAATAATTAATACAGCGCTAACAAACCCCTCTACAACTGCATTTGCCAGGCAGGTACCATTAGTCAGCTGCATGTTAACTGCAATCTAGGAAACAACCTAACAGAACTCATACGAAAAGTAGCTTTTACATATGCCTTCAGGAACAGGAAAAAGTATCTGCCATAAAAATAAAATTAATCAGAAGTTGGTGAAGATACTCATAAGTATGCATATTGCCATTTTGTACTTCCAGTCTACTCGATCCAGTTAACGTGGTTAACTGTCATCAAAATACATTTTTGAAAAACAGTAGTAGAAGATATTCCAATATTCATAAATAATTATCTTCAACTAATCTCCCTTTTCAGGTATGAAACTTCTACTTCCCAGGAAACCTTATTGTACAGGATCATCTCTGACAAACACAACTGCTTCTCTACAGAAACTGCAAGGTTTTATCAGTGACCATCTCTTCCAAAAGAGGAATTTTAGACGTTTTCAAGAAATTAACTAGATAAATACAGACACCTGGAGGCTGATCTCCAACAAGGAAGTCCTTTCCCCACAACAACAGTTCACTAGAAGTTCAATAGAATACAAACGTTTTAGATTCAAATACAATTCAAACTTTTTGCATGTTGCTGTAAATGACAAAGCACTGAAAGTATTTGGAAGTAATAGGGCAATTTGTGTAGACTCTTTGCATAAAGCTGCGTTTCATTTTTAAGAGATAACTATGTTCCATGAACATATTTCTGCTGAACTTATTTTTTCATTTCACATGTCAATGCTTTTGCTTTGCAGAAATTGTTACAGCTTTTTAACTCTAAGCGACGGAATTGAGCAAGAACAGTGAAGTAGAAGCACACTTACGGTGCAGCAAGTTTGACCTAGTTACTGAGATACCATGTTAGATTAAATTTTGGGATGTGTACTGTTTATATGAATATACTTCACTTTGCAGTCAGATGATCAGCAAGGAAATGACAACGCCCAACATATCACCATCTGCAAGCTCAGAAGAAATTTGGGAGCTCCTTACATGCATCTGCACTATCAGCTGGTTTGGCTTTTTGGAGCTCAAAAATGGTTCATTATATGCAACCCACTTCTCCACTGAATCAAACGAAGCCTGGGTACATAATACATTTCTGCTGTATCAACCAGAGGACTGTAAGCCTCCAGCTAGAGAGCTTCTTAAAGCACCACAGTCATTTCTGCAACAATCTGTCGGGGTACTCCTTCCATTTAACAGCAGGCTTCTGGAAAAACAAGTAAGGTAAGGAACAATGGTTCAGCAATATCCTTTCACCAGTAATCAGGAAAATATGCAATAACTATTCTTTTCGCAAGAACCATTCATGGTACCAATTTATTTTCAAATGTGAGCCAAGACAACTAGATTTGGAAGTCTACACTTATGAACTCAAAGAAACCAAATACGCTTGCTAGCTTAAAAACACACATTCGGTCACATGAGGAGAAAGACTGCAAAAGAATAAATACTTGACCTGAGAAATTAGCAGTGGTTGGAAAATGGAAATCTGCCTAAATTCTCAACAGAAGGGATGGTAACCCTTTCGGTTATACACGTGCACACATAAGATTGTTATTTTACATAGATTTAAAATATTTCCTCCCTTCTGTTTAGATTCAATAATCCTTTGATTTAAAACCAAAAAGGCTGTCAAGAGCATTCTACTCACTAAAGAGACAAGGGAGAAATGGTAAGTAGAAAGTGGCTGCTAGACCAATTCTGTCCCTGAAGGGACAGAGAGGCAATAGGTGGGACAGCCTAGAAGGCACAGACAGTGTTTTAAAGATTTGCACATCCATGCTACATTGGATTATCCAATTTAATCACTAAGAAATTAGTTTTAAATTGTGTTTTAGACAACATGTATCAGCTCTGAAAAATAAGAAAGTATCTGGCTATGGAAGTTAAGAATGTTTAACTACATCCTTCATGCTATGGTCTCTAGCCCAACCTCCTGCCCAAAGCTGGGTTCGCTCAAGTGTGATCAGAGCCAGGGCCTGAGGGCAGCGTCTAGACATTTTTTGAAAACTACCAAGGACGGAGACTGTGCGAACTCTCCAGGCAACCTGTTCCCTCATGGGGAAAGTTTTCACTCGTAGCTAGTTGGAACCTCTCTAGTTCTAATGTGTGTTGCCTGTTATCCTCCCACCGTGCACCTCTGTGAAGAGACTAGCTCCGTCTTCTTGAAAACCTCCTTGTAGGCACTGAAAGGCTGCTGTTAGGTCATATTGGAGCCTTCTCTTCCAGACTGAACAAGTACAGTTCCCTTATCCTCTTGCCACATGGCATGGGCTCCGCTGCATGAACGTCTTGGGGGCTCTCTGCTGAACCTACTTCAGTTGATCAAATCTTTCTTGTATTGGAGGGCCCCAAACTGGGCCAAATATCTTCGATGTGTTTTAACAAGTACCCAGTAAAGGTTGATAATCATTTCCCTCAATTTACTGCCTATGTTCCTGTTTTTATACAGCCCAGGGTATTGTTTGGCTTCCAGTGTTGCCAGAGCAAATATATTATACTACTATGACTATACTAATCCAGTAGAAATTCACTGTTGGAAATGCCTATATTGCGCACTGATATGGAGATCTATTCAGACGCGAGCAGGTCAGAACTGCTTACAGGAAAGCCAATTTTGATGGACAAAGTGGTGATGACTCTGTACCCTTCCGTGCAAGCAGACTGACAGCATAAGAAGCTTGGATAGTCCCACTACAAACCTCTTGGTTCCAAACAAGAAACAGCTCTGCCATTACAGAAGCTTCCAGTTGGAGACAGAATTTCAGTAACAAAGAATTCTAGTTATAAGGAAATTATCTATTTTTAAGAAAGTCCTGACCAATTTATTTTGCCTCTAAGAATCAAAGAAAGCTCTAAAGCCTTTCCTCAGAGCAGCCACTACCTGGCACGATCATTTTAACGCAGTAACTGAGATAGAGAAGAGGGAAAGGGTAGGACAGATACTGGATGGGGGAATGCATAATTTCAAGGTAAAAGCAGGTAAAGATATTATACGCACTAGTGTTTACATGGGGAGTCACATCACCCACCATAAGCCAGTTATTTAATAGGTTGCTTAAGAGCTATGAGAGCTCTTCACCCTACCTCTACCCCATTTAACACATTAGCTTGTACTAATGGTGAGCTCTCAGCCAGAAATACACAGCACCTCTGCCTGCGGGTATTACCACATGATGCAAATGAAGTTGTAAAGAGAAATCAACTCATCAATCACAATCACAAGGGGACACTGAGCAATGCAAAAGGATTAGTATTTCAGCCCTGCTCAGGTCTTTCCTATCACCACTCCACTCTAATTAAATACCACCTCAAGTGCTTTATTACCATCAGAAATCTCAGTGTTGAAGGCTAGCATACTGGAATCTAAGCGCTGAAGCTAATTAGAAATGAGAAAAAGAAAAACGTTCATTAAAAATTGTGGGATTCCCCTAACAGAAATGATCTACACCTTGGAATAAAGATTTGCCTTTCTGTGGATTTAGAATAACACGTTAAATAGCTTTCATTGAGCTGAAACCTTTTGATTTGAACCACACGCCTGCCGCCATTGTCTTTTTTTAAGTAAAGATAGATTTAGCTGTATCTACCAAACCATTGTTAGAATTTAAAAGATTCTTGGCTTAAGGTTAGCTGATAAGAGCCTTAATTCCTCCTCTTCTAACATTTGATGCACTAATTTAAATTTTTTCAGACTTGGCACACTCAAGGGCTTTTTGCCTCACTTCCCCGGATATACATAAGCTAGTCATTACTATTTATGAAGGCGAATGAAAGAAAACATTAAACAGTCCAAGAAATATAAATCTTAGATTCTAACACAGAAAGTGCAACATCGGGATTAAAACCAAAACAAAACGAAAAAAAACCTGACACAAATACAAAGACATTTGCAATTTAAAGCAACACAATATAGCTGAAAAGCAGTTTTCTCTTCCACTTGACTGCCAAGTGACCTGACTCAGGATTTTATGGCTTTCCCAGGAACAAGCTGATGATATCAGTTACATCCAAAACTTAGCAGTGAAATTGCACCATCACAAGCAAGAGTGAGAGGCAGACAGAACTTCTGATTCAAGTAAATGTTTTCCTAATTTTTAGCTATGTTAAAATGGCAATACAAATTTGTTTTCTGGTTAGCACACTTCT
The DNA here is from genome assembly GCF_963924245.1 of Chroicocephalus ridibundus. NCBI lineage: Eukaryota > Metazoa > Chordata > Aves > Charadriiformes > Laridae > Chroicocephalus > Chroicocephalus ridibundus. Next base: position 43,176,367 of record NC_086291.1, on the reverse strand, counting down.
TAGAAAAACTTACCTTTAAACAAAAGACCTGACTAAGGCCTATACATTGCTGACATCCCACTCAGCTAATGAGGGTGAGGCTTTCTTGTTCAATTTTGTGTATCAGACTTATTTTTAGTAACAGTTAGTTGATTTCCTGATACAGATAATACCTCAAATATTAACAGTAAAAAAGACCTACAGTTTTAAAAATACATCATATATTGTTATTTGAATAATGTCAAAAAGATCAACTTAAATTTAGCCAGGTTTTTTTTTTTTTTTAAGTATCAGTTAAATGCTTAACACTAGTGAAAATACTATTACTTTTAATTGCAAAGGAAACAGATGGCTTTAAATAGTTACTTATTTCAACATATGGAAACCAATCACTGACCTATGAAAAATCAAACAGCAAACTCTCAGTCATTTTTAATTCATTTTGAGTAATAAGAACAGAACGTAAGATTGCAACACATAAATAAAAGAAGCCAGCTTCTAACATGACTGTTTTAGTTTAAATTGTAACAGAACAAGGAAAGTTTTAAAAATACTTGTTTGAGCTACGATATTAGATTTTGTTCACAGCACTGATTTAGTTTTTGGTTTTTAAATATACAAATTTTTATAGAAAACAATTCGTGATGCAGGCACCTTTTTACATCCATCTACCACTTTAAACTCCCAAAGATTATCAATTCCCCTGTTAACAGTTCTCTCATCGTGAACACACATATAGGAGCTCCTGGAGCTTCCTCAGAAACAAAGCCGTTCTCAAAACAGGACATACAAAACATTCACAAATGGATCAATTGACAAAAGGATTCGCGAGAAGACAGCAAAGGAATACACCGAGCAGGTAGCAAGGAAGGTGTGAAAGAGCTACACTGGTCATTTCTGGGATTGGCCAACACAGCAGAGCTTGCTTTTCTAAACAAATTAAATTTAAAATTTAATTTGATTAATTAACAGCAAATTAAGCCTATATTAAACTGCAAATTAAAGCACAATCAACTAATCCGTTTTACTAGTACTGTGAGAAGCATCACCCCCAACAAGGTAACTATAGCTGATGCTTTGGAAAAGTGCTAAGAGCAAATGATTCTTACCCTGGTCTTATCATTGCAATTTTCTTCAGTCAAGGATGTAGAGGTTTGCCAGCTACGTCTGTGTCAGTTTATTATTGACTTAAATATAATCAGTAGCTTAAGGGAATTAAATGAGTTTATTTTCCATCTCAAGCAGCCTGCAACTTTCTAAAGCTGCAGCAAAAGTTTGCCATTTTTGCTTCCTTTCTTCCTAGCAGCTTATATAACAACACGCTTTCAAGGTGCCCCTGCATTATCCTCAGCTGGTGGGCAGAATCCTGCTTTCTTTAGAATATTTTTTAGGATTCTATTTGTTAAGAGGAAAAAAAGGCTGCTTAGGCGGTTCCATGATTTCTGTGCAGAACATTCACTATGTGGGAGGGCCTCATTTGCATAGTGGCATGTGGGTAGGATTTGGACAAGCACACTGAAGGATATGACAATCAAAAACAGATATGTGGGAAATCTCTTTTAAATGTAAAAAGACCTCACCCAGGTTTCACTATCTAAGGTAAACATTACTTCTAAGGGAGAAATGAACGTGTAAACTACTCATGAGGTAAAATTGGCTTCAAGCACTGCAATTTCTGTCGCGTACCAAACTACGCCCAAGAATAATTTCTTATTCTGTCCTAGGTCTAGCACAGCAAAAATCAACGAGAAATGGAATTTTGATCAATGTTAAAAATTTGCATGTGATTTTTCGAGCTAATGACATGCAGAACAAGTTATAGCTGATTTCTGCCACTGACATTCTGTCAATTTAATAATAGATCCCTCTCTTGATGTAACTTGACTGCCATTAGCATTCCAAATATAGTGAACTGTTTTGTTAATATCTCTGCAGAGAAGAGAAAACCGAAGTAAAAATGTAAAACAGAAGGCAACCTGGGCCAGTTTCTTGTCCACCGCACTTGTCTTTAACCCATTGCTCACTGGAAATGTGTAAATCCAGTTCCTTACCAAACTGGGAGAGAGTACATTCCTGTTTTGAACCAATTTGACATTACTAGCCTGCAAAAAATTACTCTGCAGAAGCCAACATGAAAGCTTGATTTTTCGAGCACCAGACATTTTGAAGCAGTCCATGAAACTGCCCTCCTCCTTTACAACTGATCTGACCAAACTGACTCAGGCAGGGGGCTAGAAAACTAGACATTGTTACCACTTTTGAGAAAAACGGCCAGTGAGGCTCCCCAGCCCATCTTTGCAGGATGTAATCATCCACCAACCACACTGATTCTAGGGAGGCTCTTCCAGTCTCCATAAGCTCACAATTCTCATCCAATCTGCTTTTACACGTTTTATGAGGAGCTGCTTTCTTCTCCAGCACAGCAACACCTAAGGGCAGGACAATCGGCTTACGTCAAGAGGCACTTTGTTAAGCACTCCCTGCTGCACCTCAGAGTACACAATGGTGTCCAACAAAGCAGTGCCAGCTCTCACCTGGACACTTTTGCTCCACATCCTCTATATATTCTATTAGATGTTCGTACAGTGGGCACAAACAACTTGGGCTTAGGCTTCTTTAGGAAGCAAACACTCTGAAGGTTCCCTGGTGAGTATCCTCGGGTCTTTCTATCCTATATTTAGCAAACCGTACCACACAATCTAAAAAAAAACTACTACCATTTACTCCCTTATCATTTTTTTTAATTAACAATAGGAATTGGTGTATTTCTTGTATTTCTCTGGGTTAGCCTAACTTGGACAATATAAATATGCACAACTCCAAAAGGAGAGTACGAATAAGGGGATTTATTGCTTTCTCTTTTCTTTTGCACATGAAACCGATAAATGGATTTCCTCTGGAAAAGGATTAATTCTACTTTTAAAACTAACGTGTTGACCACTCCTGGAAGACAGTTCAAACTCAGACAATGTCCCTTTCAAGGATCCCAGCTTATGGCTGTTGAAAAGCCATATTTGTATTGGTATAACAAAAAGAATCTCTCCTTGTGTATGAGAGATCCTTCACAGCAAGGATACCTTCCGTGGGAAAAAAGTTGTGTGTTTCAGTCAGAGCTGCAAATCCTATATCATTGTAAAAGACAAAAATGTTTCCTTCTCCCAATGCCAAAGTAACATTTACAGGTAGCTGCATTCACAAACAAAGGCAATAAAAGTAAACCATAACCTAAACCTGTGTGTTCCGTTCCCAACCAGTTCCTTACAATCTGGTAATTTTCTTATATATTTGGTATGTCACTATTAGACAAAAGATGCACCACTTCAATTTAAAGTAAAGGGACATAAATTGACTGTTATTTAAAGTGACCACGTTCTAAAAATAATACATAAGGGAAAAAGCAGGGGAATGAAATACGCCAGATTACAAATTGCTGTGATAAACAAATGGTCATCTCAATTATATGTGTGTTGTAGTTTAGTCATGCCGCACCCTGCAATAATGTTGGGAAGATCAGTGGTGAAACTGGAGGAAAAAAAAATAAAAATCTCCAAGCGTTTGAAGAACTGACCAACCCATTCAATTTCTTATTATTACTACCTCACAAAAAAAAATTGCAGCCAGGTAAAAATAAAAATAAATAAAACAAACCAACCAAACAAAAACCTACAACAACAACAAAAAAACACAAACCAAAATCACCTTTCTAAAAGGAAAAAAAACCCTCAAAGATGTGGCCAGATTTCATTTTCCAGATTAACCTGGAGGTGCTGAAGACCTTTTAGGCCTTTTTACTCTCTGCTGTGCAATGCTAACATCAGTTCAAGACCAATATAACCATGGGATCCTCTAAGTGCGATACTCCCACCTTTCCTTCTGCCAGCTCTGCTGTAAAGACAGGCGGCTGCACTTCAGCCAATCTAGGTGTTCACAGAGCGAGCTCGAGCTGCTGGTCCCGATCATTTCATTGTATTTCATTCCGTGGTGATTAACATCCAGGTTTAGCGGAGAAGCCATTTCATTGCTCAGTCAAATACTGGATTTCAATTTACCGTTAAGTCAGCGGAATTAAGAAATACTACTGCCTAGTCCGTACGACAGAAAAGTAATAATAAAAAGATTCCCACTTCCCAAATGCAAGAGATGTATAAATGCAGCATCAAACAATTCATGTGAAAAAACCATCAATGACGCACCAAAGACACGTAAAGCAAAAGGTACCTCTATGGCTTTTAATTCTAAAATAGGTGTAGGTAAAATAAAATATGAGTCCGTAAGAGGCACTGCATTTATCTGCTGCAATTGCTCTAAAAGGCAGAGTCTGTGAATTTTGTAACAGATCTAACAACACGACTGCAGCGTATCGTTAAAAATCAAACCTACCTGCCTTTTTATGCAAATGCAACATTAAAGGCCCCTTCCTCAAAGATACTCCCCACACACTAATATAGCCTGTATCTGGTACTTCAGCCAGACTCTAAAACTTCCTTCATGTAATACATACAGCAGGAAAGTAGGATATCATGAGAGAGATGATTGTACTAGATCTAAGATAAAAGTTTAACCTATTTGCTATCATAAATCCTTGAGTGGGAATTTGGCCTCTTTTCATGCAGACTTTAAGTTTTGCTTTTAAAATACCTGCTGTAGAGCATCTTCCATAATAATGACTCAATTGACATTTCTTCTATATGTGCTTACAAGACCCATACATACACTAAATGTAAATTATCTGAAGATGAAAAAAAAAATACAAATTACATTCGGGAAGACACAGATGATTTTCAAGAACTAAACATGTAATGTGTCTGAGTGAAAAAAATCACAGTTTTCACAAACTAATTCACACAGCTTCAGATAAAATAGGAAGTGCCAAGATGCTGAGCAGGGGTTCCTCAAGAGCTGCTCTTTCCAGAGAAGGTAAGGCTGTAGCACTGATTGAATCAACAGAAGATCCTCATTTCCTGCTATGAAAAGGATGCATGGGCAAGAACTATAGATAATCACAGATAACCAGAAAACCCTGCTGCTTGATTCAGTGCCTCTATAAAAACTAAACTCCCAAATCTAAAACCAGTATCTGGGGTGGCGGGTCGGGTCAGAAATAGTCACTATTCCTCACAGAAAGAACAAAATCAATAGGGAGAGATTATGACATGTCATTGCTTGTTTTAGTCAACTCAGTCACTTTTAATTTAAATATGAAGTTTAACTCACAAAAGTCTATTTTTTTTATTGTGTTGTTTGTGTGTTTTGTTTTTTTTTTTTTTTTTTTTTTAAATTTGAACATACCACATCAAATCATGACCTTCACTTTTGGACTATGAATAGCAGACAAAGAAGGTATAACAAAGAGAATTTAGAAGGGCTGTTCATTCTCAATCTCTTTTTCAAGTATGCAGCGTGCTACTGATAACAGGAATAGCCAAAGAAATCTCTACTTCTACTTCCATTTTCATGGAAAAAGATAACTATTTCTACAATTGCATCAATCCCAATACAGCAACTCTAATTTAAACTTTTTTCTTAATAAACTATTTTTTGCAGTGTCCATAGAACAAACACTTAAGATATTTTGTGTGCTTTTTCTAAATTTTTCTTGCTAATGTTGTAATTGTAAGGATGATCTGTTTAAACATACCAGAGTAAATTACTTTAATATTGTGAACTCCCTCAAAAAAAAAAATAATAATCAGATAATAGATCTAACACTAACATTTTTTTTTAAAATCTTATAATAAGTTTTTGACTAAAGCTCATTAAGACGACAAATATTTTATTTTACACATAGTGCATCTGTGTTTCCAGTAGTATTTTCTTTCACTAATATTCAGTCACTTTATGAGAACCCCTTTTTTGTGACTGGTTTTGGCTATTTGCCACACACAGCATGATTTAAACATGCAGCGAAAGATCTTGGTGAGCCCCTGGCCCAGGTTGCCCAGAGAAGCTGTGGCTGCCCCATCCCTGGAGGTGTTCAAGGCCAGGTTGGACGGGGCTTGGAGCAACCTGGTCTGGTGGGAGGTGTCCCTGCCCAGGGCAGGGGGTGGCACTGGGTGATCTCCAAGGTCGCTTCCAACCCAAACCATTCTGTAATCTTCAGCTGGTCCGAGCTCTCAAAAATGCTCCCTGCAATTCAGTTTGGAAAGCTCACTGTTTTGATGTTGCCAGACTATAGGTTTTAAATTTTTAATATAGGAAAATAATACTAATTTGTTAATAGCTAAAAAACAAAGAGCAGATAAGCAATTAGTACACAACGGCAACAGGAAGACACGACAACAAATAAATTCACACTGTTTCACCACTTTTTTCAGAAATCTCTTGCGGTCTGGTCCGTTTAGCACCTGCTTAGCCCAGACTGCATACACTCCTCTTAAAAAAATTGTCAGCAACTGAAGTACAGATTCCTTTTCAATTCCGATCTCTCGCTGGTATATGCGCTGTTTAGAAAAGCAAGGTCATCCTTCTGGTCCTGCTCTGGCTAATTCACATACACAAAAAATGGTATGGATTGGTCTCAAGCAGAGGCCAGAAGAATTAAAACAAGCCCCTGCGAACTTGACTTGCATGTAACTGCTGCCATCTTAATAAGGTGAGAGCAGCTTTTAAATCCCAGGCAGATTCCGAAGCTGCAGCCCAGTCCCTGCCATATGGAGACAGCCTGGAATCTGTCAAGTTCACTTAGTGAATTTTATCTTTGGGGAGTCAGTCAGGCAAGCTAGATCAGAATAAACAGGATGCTGTTGAGATCTGGAGGCTAATGCTGGTACAGGCTGGACTACTGAACCAAAAAAATCAGTTTTAAATAAACATGTGCTTGACTAGAAAAATTAACAATCATTAAAGCTGTATAGGCACAAAACCAACTACATGTGATTTTTACTGCACTCTGAAAGACACTGTTCTCTCTCTGACTTCAGGAATTAGCCAGACTTCCCATTTCTTTCCACTATTCCTTGTACAGTAAGACATAACAACAACATTTAATGCTTTATATCAGCTTTAAGTATTGGTAATTTAAAATACCCTATTTAAATGATGTGCATAGTTATACAACCTTTTTCATAGCTGTTTAGGAAACATAACAGTTAGAGTAAGCAATGCCATGTTCATATGATCTACATGCAAGTCCAAGCTGCTCCATGCTTCAGTAGAAGGAGACAAAAATCTAGGGTCTCCAAACCCATCAAATTCTGTTCTGATGGATGGGGATAAGATAGACTTTGTTGTGCTCTGGGTAAAAGCCAGAATGTTAAATGTAATCTTCTGCACATGCTTTTACTGATATTCAGCATAAAAATAAGCCTTATCCATTTTTATTAGTTGGTCTGAGCCAGAACCAATTCTTTTGATGTCACCTAGCTTATAAAATGCAGCACTATAAGCAAGGGAGGTTTTAAAATGCTTCATAGACTTTATCCATTATATTAATGGCTTTCAAATTGCAATCTGTGGAGCACTTTCTGGTGCTGATCCACAGGCAGCTGGCCAGTCACCTGGAGCTGGCTCCTCTCCTTGCTTCCCTCTGCTTATTCCCTATAAAAGACAGAGCTGAAAACAGGCAAACAAAAAAAGATGTAATCCCATTTTTAATGCCGTTTTTCTAGATAAACAGTTACCGTGCTTGCCACATGACCATCCTAAAGAGGAAAGGACTATGCAATCATGAAAGACAACGCAGCTTGCTGACACCATACGCAGTGGGCCATACCAGGCAGGAGAGGGGGAAGGTGGAGCACAAGAGAAATAACTGGGTTTACTACAGGATTAATTTGATTAAGCTTTAAGGTGAATGAGTAAAATTGCTAATTTTTCCACATTCCCCTATTTTCAGGCAACAAGCCAACTTTTGCCTCTTGCCCCAACACAATGAACTTGCACTGCATTGCTGTTTTCCAGAATTATCTCCAGTTTAAACCACTTCTTTTAAGAATGTCCTGATAAATACTCTTTAGAAATGACATCCTGCACTGGAAAGACTATTTCTTTGAATACTTTAAGTTACACCTACAGATTCATCCAGGAAATTCAAGTTATCTCTCTACATAAAGTAAGCAAAGAAAGCTACGCTGACCTGGGTAACCAGGGTAGGAAAGGCTTCTGGGAACGTAATCAGCAAATCACAACAATATGACTAATTGGAGAAAAACCAAAACCACACAAATGTCTTCTATACTCCTATCCTTTCATTTAAATTGCTTCTTATTTTCAGATACTCATTTTCTATGTATTTTAGCGGGTTTTCCCCAGCTAAATCACCTTATCTTGACTGAGAAACATAGCCACCGTAGCAGATTTTGGAGGTTGTGGACTTACTACAGTAAGTCAACATTAATAGTACATCGTTGCTTAATTGTAAACAGATTCAACAGCTGAAATGATTTAAGCAATCAGTAATAGCTATTATTAGGTCACAGAAAAATATTTGTGAGTGCATGCCCAAACAAATTATAAATAGCTCACAGCAGGAGACAGGTTCATCCAAGCAGCACTGGAACATGTGATTTACTGGTTTCAGTTCCACAAAGGGAGGCCGTGGGATGGTCAAAACTGCACTCCACTGAGATCTTCCACCCATGAGGAACAGGTCAGCCTTTCTAGTCAAGAAAAGCCTGGCTGATAAAGCCACCAGGGAGGCAAGACTACTGATAAGAAATACTTCTTCCTCCTTCTTTGGTTTTGAGATCCACCATTGCTCCATCATAATAACCTAGACAGCTTAGTTCAAACTTAGATTCAGGAAATATCTGCAAGTGCCCCTAGTTTGTCCTTTATAGTACAAAGCGGCACCCTGGCAGCCAAAATAAAGCTTAAGACCTAAATATTTACTATGCCCAAAACATGATTAAAAATCCTTCTGTTTTGCAATGAAGCAATTTCCTGTTTAGACTTATGGTATCTCTCAGCCCAGGAGATATTTTTTTTTTTGGAAAGACATCATCTCTCACAGTACATCACATGTGCCTAGTTCAGACATGAGGAACAGAAGACTTTTATCTTACAAAACTTTCATCTGAATATCTTTAGATCATGTCATTTATTGTAATAGACTTTGTTTTCTTTTTTTCCCCTCGGTCTTTACTGCCAGCCTCTCTCCTCACGCCTCCCAGCTTGAAGGACCACAAGACGGGGACCTGCGGGACAAAGTCCCTCCCACTCTAAGCGTAGACAAGGTTCGTGACCACTTGAGGAACCTGAATATACACAAGTCTATGGGACCTGATGAGATGCACCCCAGAGTCCTGAGGGAACTGGCTGATGTAGTTGCCAAGCCACTCTCCGTGATATTCCAAAAGTCATTGCAGTCAGGTGAAGTCCCTGGAGACTGGAAAAAGGGAAACATCCCACCCATTTTTAAAAAGAGTAGAAAGGAGGACCCTGGGAACTACCACCCTGTCCGCCTCACCTCTGGGCCTGGGAAAATCATGGAACAGATCCTCCTAGAAGTTATCCTAAGGCACATGGAAGACGTCGAGGTGATTCAAGACAGCCAGCATGGCTTCACCAGGGTCAAGTCCTGCCTGACCAACCTAGTGGCTTTCTACAATGGAGTGACTGCATCAGTGGACACGGGGAGAGCTACGGCTATCATCTGTCTGGACTTCTGTAAGCCTTTGACACGGTCCCCCACAACACCCTTCTCTCTAAGTTGGAGAGATACGGATTTGATGGGTGGACTGTTCGGTGGATAAGAAACCGGCTGGATGGTCGCATCCAGAGGGTGGTGGTCAATGGCTCGACGTCCAGATGGAGAGGGGTCACAAGTGGTGTCCCTCAGGGATCAGTACTGGGACCGGTGCTGTTCAACATCTTCATCAATGACGTAGACAGTGGGATCAATTGCACCCTCAGCAAGTTTGCCAACGACACTAAGCTCAGTGGTGCGGTCGATGTGCCAGAGGGACGGGATGTCATCCAGTGGGACCTGGACAAGCTAGAGAGGTGGGCCTGAGCAAACCTTATGAAGTTCAACAAGGCCAAGTGCAAGGTCCTACACTTGGGTTGGGACAATCCTTGTTATCAACACAGGCTGGGGGATGACGTGATAGAGAGCAGCCCTGCGGAAAAGGACTTGGGGGGTACTCGTGGATGAAAAGCTGGACACGAGCCGACAATGCGCGCTTGCAGCCCAGAAGGCCAACTGCATCCTGGGCTGCATCAAAAGAACTGTGGCCAGCAGACCCAGAGAGGTGATTCTCCCCCTCTGCTCTGCTCTGGTGAGACCCCACCTGGAGTACTGTGTCCAGCTCTGGAGCCCTCAGTACAAGAAGGACATGAACCTGTTGGAGCGGGTCCAGAAGAGGGCCACAAAGATGATCAAAGGACTGGAGCACCTCTCCTATGAAGACAGGCTGAGAGAGTTGGGGTTGTTCAGCCTGGAGAAAAGAAAGCTCTGGGGAGACATTATAGTGGCCTTCCAGTACCTGAAGGGGGCCTACAAGAAAGGTGGAGAGGGGCTGTTTGCAAGGGCCTGTAGCAATAGGACGAGGGGCAATGGTTTTAAACTAGAGCAGGGCAGGTTCAGATTAGACATCAGGAAGAAGTTCTTTACACTGAGGGTGGTGAGGCACTGGCACAGGTTGCCCAGAGACGTGATGGAGGCCCCATCCCTGGAGACCTTCAAGGCCAGGCTTGACGAGGCTCTGAGCAACCTGATCTAGTTGAAGATGTCCCTGCTTACTGCAGCGGGGTTGGACTAGATGACCTTTAAAGGTCCCTTCCAACCCAACACATTCTATGATTCTATTCTATGATTCTATGATTTTGTTTCCAGTGATAACCTTTAAATAATTTAAAAATATATTCTAAAATATTTTTCACACATTTATGCGAAAAAAACATTTTCAGATTGTAACTTTTTTTAAAAATCAAAATACATTTTTGCCAAATTTTACGATCTTTTTTTTGTTTTAAAGAATTTTCACAGACAGTGATGTACACTGGTAATAAAGCACTACATAAAGGTAAACCTTTGGCTAGTCACAAGCAACAGCTTTAAAGTTTCTTTTTTAAAAAAATAAATCCTTCTTATGCTTTTAGCTCTCACTTCACAGTATCCTACAGAAACTTCTAGGAGCATTAGTAATACGTCATGTTAACTTCAATAGGTCATCAGTAACAATTCTCAAAAAAAAAAAAAAAAGAGTCTTTTGTCTAGAAGTTCTTTTTCTCGCATTTGGTGGGGGCAGCGCAGGGGAAGAAACCATAAGCAGATGTTGTAGCACCTCCCATGATCACGTCATGACAAGTTTTATGAAACACGTCAAAAACCCATGACCAGGCATAAAAGCAAAACAGGTATTGAGAGAGACATATTAAACGGAATGTTTTTTCTGCAGATCTATCATACGTGATCTGCTGCCGACCAAACACAGACCTCAGATCTTCTCTCATGCATTTGTTCAACTACACTGAAATATATTTGCTGCCCTGTTTGTTCAACTGCTGTGAAATACATCTGACATTTGAGTAGTTTCAGGGGGCACACAGAATTAGTTAATCGCTGTTCACGATCAGAAGTTTGAAGACACGCTTCATTCATAAATATTAAATAAGAACTTTTCTTCATTGAAAAAGCTAGGACATTCACCCTTATTCCATACAGCCACATTTGTGGTGTAATTCCTTACTGTCCCCATGCTTCACAGTATCCTCTCTAAATAAGTATGCTTGGACGTCTTGTCACGTGTATCTGATCCTAATATATCTGATTTTGGGTTCTCAAGATGTTATTCAGTAACGTATTATTCTCAAACTAATATTAAATAAATAAAATTATAAAGGGCTTGATTTTAAATAGGACAAGGTCACTGCCTCGAACTATATTTTTACTCTGCCATTAAACATTTTATTGCTAGTCTTAGCAACATCTTTATTCACAAACCAAGTACGCTAAAGAGTAACTCTTTTAAACATTTGATTATTGAGCAAAAATGGATGAACTAGTATGTAAGACCAAGCAACTGAAGACTGATGAAGGTAAACTATGACTTCCATTAAATTAAAAAAAGAACAAACAACAACAACACAACAAAAAAACAAACCCAGCTTAAAATAGACTGTAAGGCCACTGGCCTAACTTGCAATGATTCCATTCTATCTTAATCTTTACCCTTGTTCCTTCTATGCAGCCCTCATGTTTCCCTTTCCCTTTTTACTTCAGCAACTACAAAGTCTACGTCTGCATAATTTATTGGTGCCTCTCAGTCTGGAGAATCCATGGGTTTGTTCTGTGAAGTACACCAACTTCAAAAAAAAGTACAAAAATTAGAGTAAAAATTTGGATTGTGACATTGACAACAGTGAAGCAGTCAGTCCGCCTAGGATTATCTTGGTCCTTGCAAGAACAAATCCTGCAAAAGGGTCACTGGGTCAGATAATAAGTAGCTGTTTTCTAATGTGCTACTTCTTTCTCTAAAGTGCCATTAGCTACCGTGGCATTGCGTTGGAATGAGAACACTAAGAGGGAATGCAAATTTCTGGAGAACACATTAGCCTTACAGTATGAATCAGTACTGCAGGCAGATTTGCTGCCCTGTGGATCTACTAGAAATCTGTAATCCTACAGAGATTAGAGGTAAAACAACAACCGCAAACATATTCGCAGCGACAACACACTGCTAACACTATCTCCAGGCTAAAGAAGGAAGGATGCTTCCTCTCAGTTAACTGAGCTGTGCTACTGAGAAGGAATGGGAAAGGGATTGGCCTGTATGTACACTGCTGACTGGTTAAACGACCATTCCAGAACAGACTATTGGCACTAATATACTAAGAATTCATGCTGTTCCATCTACAAGCACAATTTTTCCAGAAAGATTCTGTAGGATATCAGAACAATGTAAGTCAAACTGTAGTATTTAAAAAACAGTCCTCTTTTCGGATTAAAATAGAATGTAAATGGCTACAAGAGACTAACAGATGCTACAATGATTGTAAATTGATATAGATGATGTGAGACCTGATGCTTAATTTTTATATAAAGGTATGGAAAAATAAAAAATAATTATCTCCTCTTTAGAAGACTTGCAAGCAGGTCTTCTGGTATGCTGTCAACCATTTTAATCAAAATACTTTGTTTAGAACTAAGGTAGGTCACGTAAGATTTCAGTTTATTTGCAAAATGTGTATTCTTTCACATACCTATGACAGTAAAAAGCAGGGTACAGAAGATGGGATATTTTCATTCTTTTTATTGTTCAACAGTATGTTCAAAGGATCTGTCAAGTACTTTTGCTGGATGTGCTTAATCCTAGAGCTTTCAGACACAGCTTGTTACCTTCTTTCCACTTCAACACAGTTTTGTGATGTATTTATGAGGCTGCGACTAAACTAGGTCAGCTTGGAAATGGTAAAACCTAACAAAAAGATATTTTAACCTAGTTAGGCTGAATTCTTGTTACCAGTTCAAAGGTTTATGCTGATCCTATAACGTGGGGTTGCGAAGAGAAGAGCTATATACAACATGGTAGAAAAAGTAGCATATGAAGTTTCCATTGCAAATATTGCCAAATTTTATAGAGGGTAACATTCTCATAGATTAGATCATAAACAAAATGTATGTTTTACTATCAAGACACTTACTGCAAGAAATGGTGGTTAAATGAAACAGAAGAGCAATATACCAGGGCCACACGGTATGGAAAAATTACTTAATTGTCTGAATCTGGTTTTGTTGAGGTAGTGGCTGTCTTTCGTAACAGAAAATCACCACTGATGTTGGCCACCGCAGTTAGTCTCAAAAATCAAGCTGAGAAATTAACTGGAATGGAGAAGTCCCACTGTTCATACAGAGGGAGGGATGTATCTCCATCAATGAACCCTTCCACTTGTTTGGCATTTCTGCATCCTGGAAGGCATATTTGAGAATGGTCATATTAGATTTAAGGTTAGAGCCAGAGACTTCAAATGAATATAAAGGTGGTGGCTGCAGTTGCATCAGCCACCAGAGAAACAAAAATTTATTGGAAAGCGCAACAAGATACCTTTGGGAAGGACCTTTGTGAAGAAAATGGAAGGAAATGGAGGTAAAAATAAAGGGCCCAGAATTGAAGCTTATAACAGTATGGGCCACTTCACACTTAACGGCCAAGGATTTACTTAAACAAACAGAATTAAGTTCCTAACCACTTCCAAAGACAAACTCCAAAAAAACAAATTGATGTGACAGGATGTTATCGGTCTACCTTTACATGTGAAGTACTACACCTGTGAGAACTGTAAATTCTTACACCTAGGCAAGACATCAGTTAAGAACATGTCTAAAGTTAACACTTGAACATAAAGGAATGGTGTACACACAACAAGCAGGAAAAATGAAAGATTCTCAAAAAGTGAAATAGCGCAATAGAATCTATCACGCAAAGATTCAGGTTTGTAGGTTGTGACAGCACTATTGCATTTTTGTTGTTAACAGAGTTTCTAAGTTAAAAGGAAAGAAATCTTTTGTGTATTCAAGTCCTGCAAATCTATTTTGCATTCAACGGCACAAATAGAGCAGAAGACTATTCACAAGACTAAGTAAAAACAGCATTCCTACCAAAGTTTTGCTTAATGTTTGCCTTATTTAAAATAAATTATTCCAAATAATTACATCACTTGTAATTTTAAACTTTGAAAGTACAAAAACTTAGATTTCTGAGCCCTCACTTTTAAAAGCTTAAAACCCTTTCCTCCCCCACAACTTAAACACTTGCACACAACAGTGAAAAGCAAACCTGCTGCTCTATTAGAGCACACTGCCATCGCACACCGCCAGAGATATATATATTCTGAATAGAACATTAATGCAAATACCTGCACCAAATGCCCTATATCTTACTGATTTTACAAAAGAACACTGTTGTGTCACTACTTTAGTATTTTATTGAAATAATTACGTACGATTTAAAGTGGTCCCTGCTGGCTTTAGTAATATAAAAGGTGGCTTTCTATCCCTATAGTTGCCTGCACAAGTTTTCAAGAAGAGCTTGTTTATAAGAAGGATACAATTTCAGCATTTCTGGTTTAGATTACCACTCTGTAGATTTTTGCTTTACATGTTTCTTTTTCCTGGTTGCTGAACACCCATCAACTGTATGTCGTCATACATAGGAAGAGCATGAGAAAATCTTTCCAGTGACAACTGAAGTGTGTTACATTTACATCATTTTACAGCAAAACAAAAACACCCCACCTTTTACTCAACTTTCACTAGATCTGAGATTATCAAATTGTTTAGCAATCAGCTATCACAACGTTGTAACGTCCATCAGAGCCGTTGGAGCACATTTCCCTTCCCTGCAGCAGGCAGAACGCAGGGAACCGACAGCGCCGACTCTTACCTTCTCTGGTTTCACACTAGGGAGATTTAGGAGCCTGCTGCTCCCAGCGGCGTGACCCGCTCCTTCTGCTTGAACAGTAACTAATTCCAAAGCACATTTTGAAAAATTGGTGGTGTGCCCACTACTCGAGCAAAGTGAAAAAGATGGCAGCTTAAGTTAATACTCTAAGTTAATACTCCACAGTTAAAGAATGTATGCGCTGCCTATTCTATGAAGGGGCACAAAGTCAGAAGCAAAAAATGCCTTCAATCATCTCTATGAGGGTTGCCAGAGATGATTACTCAGACTCAGATTATGTGTCAATTTTACTAAGAATCCTTAATTTTTCAAAAAATAAACTATATTATACCCATTTCAAAGCTGGGGAAATGAAGCATGGAGAGGTTTTACAATTTGCCCAAGGCCACGCAACTCTTCAGGGGCACACATGAAAGTTGCATCCAGCAATGCTCATTTATAGACATTTGACCATACCATAGAAGTAACATTTGCAGTCCAGAAAGTCCAGTCCCATCAGTACTCTCAGTATTAAAAAAAAGGATTTCAAAAGTTATGGAAAGTGTTTTTAAACAGGTTAACCTCTGGAATGCTATCTGCAGCTTCCCAAGGTTTTTATGTGCTTAGCACTTGCTTTAGCACTTCTGAAATCCTAAATAGGATTTGTTAGTATACTAGCAATTCTCATCCAAATGATCACTTTGTCTAAAGGTGTATGCTACCCACATAACAGAAATAATCTTCAGACCATTTTTATTTTGTTTCTCCTGTAGAAAAACCTGACAATAATATATTTGAGTATCTGCATATTCTTTCCTTTCCTTCGCTTTAAAGAAGAGCTGGTTCTGGTCATATAGGCATGGAACAAAGGACGAACTCCAGAATTTTCAGACTCTTTCTGGCACTGATCCACTGGCACTGCCTAGAGCACATCCCTGTTTCTTCTCCTTGAAGGAACAGAGATTAGATTGGTTCCCTACATCTCTATCAAGCTTCTAAAGTGCTTTGAAGATTAAAATTCTGGTAATTTAATTTTTCTTTCAGATCTACTCCCAACATGCTGTTCTCTCTCTCTGCAGAAGAAGTTTTATCTTGTACGTGAACTGGTTCAGATCTTTCTCCAGTGAAAGCTCAGTAAAGCACACCGGTTTATTCACATCAGACTCTATTCAGAACTCCTTTCTATTTTAGCTTCAAATCTCCAGTATGTCAACTTAATTAGTTACGGGGAGTTTAATAAAATAGAACATCAGGTGTAAATCTCCAAGCATTCCCCAAGAACACTCCTTAAAATCACATTTTGGACTGCCTGAACAAACATGATCATCCAGATGAACCTTCATGTTTTTGTAATTCAAAACAGCAAAAGCAAAAGTCACAGGAATGGATATTTTAAAATCTACCTCAGAACCATAGCCTACATCCAGCAGTTGAGAGTTAAAAGAGCAAAAAAAGACACCCTCAACCCCTACGAGTTTACAAAAGTACATTCACTTTAATATGTTCATGCTCCATGTCAAACGTACGCCTTTAAAAGAATGTCATACCATGCATTGCATTCCAAATTGCAAATATAAAGTATCTGATAACATTTAATGGCCTCTAGGTATAATCAGCATAAAGCCAGCATAAAAGAGACTCAATATGAATATGAAATGTTTAAACCAAATGTGATGGAACCTCACAGGGAATTCTGCCACACATGCTGTCCTTTCTTCTAGGAGGTCTACCTAGCTGTCTACCTTCACTGTCCTTTGTAGGGGGTACAGCAAAATGACATGGAAAAGAAAAGAAGCCTAAGCCTCGGCATGATGCAGCAGTGTTTAACCACTGCTTCAATGAAGCAAGCTTTGATCACTTCCAAGGAAAAAGCAATGACCTGTCCTTTAAGGAGAGCATTTTCTCTTTTGATCTGTATGTTGCACTCATTTAAACTGAATTCCAAGTGTTAGTGTCTTATTTAATACTTAGTTATAAAAATACCATATAAACAGATAAAAATTCATGACACTCACAAATCTCCACTCCATTTATTTTATATTAGCAGCTGTATTCAGTTGGTAACTTTGAAACATGTCAGAAGTAGGTTCTAATGTACAACAAGATTTGCAGTAGTAAGTAGCAAGTACTGTATGCAACAGCTAAATATAACCGCGTTATTTATCTATTATTTACACCCTAAACACCGTATCTGCCAAGGCAAAAGCAGAAGTGCCCAATTGTCATTTCTGCATTTGTTGCAGTATAATACTAACTATCCATGTAAATGATATATAGGTATGATACACAGAAAGCTACAAAGCTAAATTTGAGTACATAAAAGCAGAGATTGTATCAGAGCCATCCACAAAATGTCTTTTGTAGGTTATAGAAGATAATGACACTCCCAATTGATTAATATATGTCCATTAAGAACTGGATGAAAATCTGCCTATTTATTCAATTCAATTAATTCCCAGTTGCTAAGAATAATTTTAGGTTTTATGGACCTGGGATAAATTCCAGAAAAGATAAATTCACTCTTCCTCCTCAGAGTGCAAGAAAAGAAACATCCCCCTGGACAAGATCTGGGACAATTTAAAATAGTGATCACTGATATCAAAGTTACATAATGTAAAAATAAATTCGTTCTTAAGAATCAAAATTCCTTTAATATTTCATGACCTACAGCTATTACAAATGATGTAAACAGACATCTGGACTTAAAATAATGATTCAAATTTTCCTAAAATTCACCTCCTTTAGATCATTGAGGATTATTCTACCTAACATTGAGAAGCTTCAGATGCCAAATTCAGATTCTAAATTGAAAAGATATCTGAATTTTTCCATTGCTTGGGTGCAAGGTTACAGTCTGCATCCACCCCTAGCCTAGAATACCCAAACTGATCTCTACAGAAGACGTTACACTTTTCTTCAAGTTAGGCTTGGATCCCATACTGTTACATTTAGATTTTAGATCACATTTAGATTTTAGATACAAGTTAAGAAGTGATGGGAAGCTGCACAACAAATTTATGCTGACTATTTTAACAACAAATGAAAATGCCATTATAGTTAAGCCTAAATTACTTAATCCTCACTTTTGCTAGGCTGAACTCACAACTTTTAGTCCGCATTTACCCAAGACCGAATAATTCCCATACAGCACTCAATAAACTGGAGATAGCTTTCTCCTACACCTTTTCATCTTAAGGTTGCCACCTGGAAATGAATTCCTGAAATTGTTGCATATTAATTTGTATAATTTCCAAGATCTTCTTTACCTTAGTTCTATGGAAGGATCTGACATAGTAAGAATTGTTTTCTTTCCCACTTGGCCACCTTTACGTTTTCTATGATGATCCAGTGATTTATTTCAACATGTGAAAGGTTAGTCTTTTATATCTGCATCAGGACTGCTGAAATAAATTCCTCCATAAGTTGACTTGGATTTGCCTTTTGTTCTCAGTAGTAATTGTCTGATGTTTCATCTCTTATATGTCATATTCTAACATTTCTAGACAAGCAAGATTTTTATGCATCTTTAATATCAGACAGTTTAAAACTATTTCCTGTAATATCAGTTACATTCTCCGTGTAGTAGCACTGACCTGCTGAAAACATTTATTGCACAGCTGTTCTTTGCTATCATTTGGGGGCCTGAATAAAGAAAAGACAGAAAGTTGCCCGCTCTTTTATTTGATAGGTACTAGTGGCAACAGAAACTGCTGTTGCTTGCACTAAAAGAGTTCAAACCCTAGCAATGTTTTATGAACTCTCTGAACACTGAAAAGGGAGGAAACCAAAAGGGCTTACCTGTCACAATTTAATAAAGAGTTGAGAGCATTAAGATGTAGCCATTTCCACATCTCAGGATATGCTTTCAGTAGTAACATGCGTTAAATATCCAAAACCCCCCAAAATTTCATTTTGCAGTTTTGAACCTATTCCCAGTGTGTGTGAATTTCTGAACAAAAATTTAATCTCTTCATAACTGTCTTAACAATGCCATGACCAAAAGAGCAAGGTATTGCTAACTGAAAGAAATACCCAAAATCTGCACAATCCTGATCATCTTGTCTATGTCAAAGCAAAGGGCACAAGATGAAACAAAAGGAATGAAGATGAAAGGTTCAATTAAAAATAAGAAATTGTTCAAATATTTTGAGATGGCTAGGAAGACTCTAAAATCAGATAAATCCAGTTTGAATATAATTAATGGCTTTAGACTCTGTGATCCTTCTGATCTATGGACTCACATCTGATTCTGAAAAGGACCTACAAGTATGGTAGTTAATTTTAGAAGATATATATACACTTGGCTGGCTACCTGTACATTGGATGACTTTCATTTTGGAGTCACTGTTAGTAAATTCATAACGCTTCATACATTTGTAGTGCAACTTTAGGATTGATAGTATTTCAATATTAGAGGGAAGCAAATTTAACCAGAAGTGATGAAAGAAAAAAACCTTACTACTACTCCCCCCCGTCATCCTCAGTATTGCAGCATGGAGAATATTAGCGTCTTGCTACATCAAAAAGGATAAAATACTGGAGGCACTTATAGCCCATTGGCAAACTATGCTTGGGGATTTCTAGATGAATGACTTGTATCTATGTTTACATCCTTTCAGCAGAGCGCTCAGTGTTTACTCTGGAATTAATCCAGGTCCATAAAACTAGTGATACATCAACATAACAGATGTGCTTAAGTGACTATGCATTATAAGGTGATTTGCTTTAGTTATAAACCCTTGGTAACTGGTTTTAAGTTGATTTTGACTGTAACCCATCAGCAACTACTGTATTAATTACTGTTAGCAAATCGGTAATCTCTAGTTCTAAGGACTTTATAGCTTCACCATTTGACTTTCAAAAGTATCTAGACTGATAAAAGTATCAGAGTTGGAGCATAATGCCCTAGTTCTTGTCATACGTCTATTAATTTATGCCTATAACATCACGATGTTGAAAACAGTTTAACTTGTATTCATTTTATGTTTACACAATGCTGGAATGTAAATGTAGTAAGTTTCTTTATCTTCAGGACACAGAATCGAGGTGAACACAATGGAACCAAGGCAATGCTAGTGCTTGCTCTCCAAAGGATCTACTCAGCAAATAAAATATAAGCTTTGCTTAACAACTGTTAATTTGGCTTTAGAGTCTTTGTTAAGAGGGCACTTCCAGTTTTATCCACTATTCTAATCAATTTGTGACTTTCTGGCCACTGCAACTTAACTGTGAATACTTGCATTGAAAGTTTTTGAAACGTATGTCAGAGTTGTTTCTCCTTCTGCATTTGACACTGTCAAAACTCTTTCAGAGAAGGTGGTATGAACAGCCACACATTAAATACAAAAAAAAAAGTCTATTTTAAAATGCTTTTTCTTCTTTTTCTTTGATGCTCTCTATTGTGAAACTTTTATAATGTTGATCACAGAGAACTTCTTTCTTCAAAGCTAATAATGTTATTGGATTGATAGCGGAAGCTAGAACTTCAGGCTTGAGAGTGAAACGTCCTGAAGAATGCACTGAAATATTTTTGCTCTCCAGTTTGAAAGGTCTGTCTCTATGATCTTCTGCCATAGCCAGCAAAGACCTTGACTGCATTTTTCATCACACGTAAGTTTACAGGCTTGGCATGGAAACAGGTCTCCACATATAGTTCTGTAACATTATAGACAAGTTGTCTTAGTCTATATTCATTTTCAAAATTGTACAGGTAGAAAAACTGCGGTTTTCATTATGTGGAATGACAAGATGTTAGATGGAAGCAAATCTCCCATAAAACATACAGTATGGTTTGAGGTTTCACAAACTATGAGGCTATTTTGACAGGGAAGTTGGACTAGATGATCTCCAAAGGTCCCTTCCAACCCCTACCATTCTGTGACTCTGTAGGGACAGAAGCTAAATTTTAAGTGTGAAACCTTAGGATACTTAAGCCCTTAATGTAAATACATGCATTTTGAAGTGATACATATTTGTATTAAATTGTCAAACTACATTGTTACTCTAAGTATAATATTCCTGAAATGCCTTTACAAAGCCAGCTGGAAACCTTGACATTTCATCCATATTGTTATTTATATACATATTTACTGCTGCCACCTGCTTGTAACTTGGCTCACATCACGAAGCAGTACATTTCCCTTGTTTCATTATACTTTGACATTTCACTATAACTACATAGCTGCCCATTTCTCAGTTTCCAATTGCTCTGCAGCCGCTCTTGAATTATATTGGCTTAGTAATAGAATAAAGATCTTTCTCCGTGGTAGTACTAGCCTCTTTTTTTCATACCCAGATGGTACAAATCGCTCCTGGCACATGTAACAATTATAGCACAGCTTCTGCTGCTTAAATGAACCCCCATAAACCCCACAGAGTTAGATTAGATTAGGGAATTGGGAGGTGAGGAGGAGGTCTGGCCAGTGGTCTCAGCTGAAAAAGATAAGTATTTGGTACAGCCTGTGTATGGCTGTGATGGAGTATATAGCATGCTTACAGGGTATTGTTCAGTGAGCCTGTTCTAAGGAAGGAAGGAAAATTAGCTAATAAAGTCAATAAACTTGATTTCATAATCAGCATCACAACACCCATTTTTATTATTATTCAAATAAATGGGTTATTTGAATACCTCACGAGGTCTCATAAAACTGACGCTTTCCAAGGAATAATGCTGGAAACAGCAGTCACCAAGAGAAACTCAGGTCCGTAACTCAAATTTACCTATGTTCTTGCTCCAGGCAGACTATCAAGTGAATCAACCAGTTCTCTGATATTTCTGAAGGAGGCTGATGACCACTATTCATACCTTGAGACATTAAAAAATGCATATAAATTTCCAATTCCACTGTGCATTTCTCTAAGTAGAAACACCAGCAACTGAGGGTAGCGCAATGGGATTAGCTGAAGAGGTCCTGCGAGAACACTGAACTAAGCTGGTTTGGAGAAGGAAAAAAACCTCACTCGGGGCCAATCTACATGATATATGAGCAATGTTTCTATGTTGTCAGTCCAAGAGTTTGTCATGAGCCATTTTAAAAGTACAAAAGAAAACTACAGAATGAAAGTCTTTACATGTGAAATGAATCTTTCATAACTTCAAAGTTTTACTGCTTTAAATTTAATACAAGCTAGAACAAGACCTTGCACACACACACATTTATTTAATCAATTAATTTTAAAGAAAATCCTCTATGCATTCAATATTTAAAAGATACTAAAACCAAGGAACAAAATATATGACAGAAGGATAATAAATACATTAAAAATTACTGTAAAACTGTGTACATTCAGCATTCATATAGGTCATACAAAAAAATTTCACATGTTTTTAAGAAAGCACCTGCTCTACCTCTTCCTCAACACCGTCCTGATCAGGAGAACAGAGGAAGTCTTGTTGTGTACCTGAAAGATCAACAGGTACAGCCTTACTGCAGCAAGGGTGAACAGGAAAGAACTTATTGCTATTTTTCCAGTCTCCAAGTTAACATGAAGAGGATTAGTTTTCCTGCTCATTGAAAAGAAAGTTCATCAAAAAGCCAAAACTAAATCTTAGTTCTTAGAATGCAAAAATCATTGCCTTACATTGCACCCCTAAATCAAATACATTATGGTAACTCAGAGAAAGCCGCATTTTTTATTCCTAAAATTAGTTTAAGAATGGACTCCAATGACTAGACCTGCATGCAAAGCACAACTTTCTCCTGCTGTCTTGAGGATAGCCACATCTCAGGACAGAATGGGAAAAGGCAAAGACTATTCATTTCTCATAAGGCACAAATGGAAAACCAAAACACAGAAAACTCAAGCAATTGGAGAAAACAATCTTCAGTTTGTCAACCTGGTTCCTATCTTAGTGGGGAATAAGCAAACTCATTCTCGTTCAGTCAGTCTCAAAATAAAGGTCAGGTTTCAAAAAACAGTTTAGTTTCTAGTTTCTGTTTTGGATGTGGAAAAGTAAACACTTTTTAAAAAGACTACAAGTCTTGACAATCATCAACTCTTCTGAAAATTTGGCTATTTATTTTGGTATCTAAATTTGGCTTTATGAAAACTGTTAAGGAAGATAAAAAGATTTCTTTTGGATACTGAAAATAACAGGGTACATCCCATCCCACTAGCGACAAAAGCTTCACATACATTCTTCCTGATGAAACTGCAGATTCTGGAACGAAGAACTGATGCACCTCTGCGCAAAAGTGAACCCCACAGATCTCCCAGGAAAAACACAAATACTTAGGAACCACCTACCCCAGTAAGGGAATAGAAACTTGTCCGTCACGCACGCAAATGCACACACTACTGAAAGCAATAGGAATTGATCACATTCCAACTACGAATCTACACGTATGAGATTAAGCAACAATGCAACTAAAATGAACAGACAATCAAAATTGCTTCCCTTCTTTAATCAACCCCTCCAAAATGCAAATGAAGAACATTTTTTCCTCGAAGTATGGTTACAATCTATGTCCTTCAGAGCAGCTGACATTATACTCCCCTAGAGAGTGTACTGAATGCCTCCCCTGTGCTTATGATCTTTACTGTTTGGACTAACAGCAGAACTTGAAGACACAGAGAAAATTACATTAACCAAAATTAGCAATAGAAGCTTATTATTTTTGTCTTCTTCAGAAATGACCTGACCAGCAGAAAACCTAACTTCGGATTTTTTTTTTTTAATCTGAAAGAATTCACTTTTGTCTCTGAAGAGAGTGTTAAATAAATCTGTGACAATATCTACCTCTCCTCACTGTTTTGCTTTTGAACTCAAGAAAATTTAAAAGAACTTTATTCCCACAGGGCTTTTCAAACATTAATTTGGAGACAGAGATGAAAATTCTAAGTTTTAAAACGAGAGACAAACTTTCCCTTCAGTCAAAGTAGTTATATTATCTATTTGAATGAATAAAACAGTGTTTTTCCCAAATCTCCTAAATTCAGTTCCTGTTTATAGTACTGCATATACGCGGCAAATTCAGCAGGAATTGTTTGGTTTAATTTCTAGCTGTAAGAAAACCAAACGCAGACGCAGCAGGAGGCAAGGAGGAAAGAACTGTGATAAAATAGGTTGAAGACTTGCAAAGACACCACGGACCTGTATTTGTATTTTCAAGAAAATGATTCAGAAGACAAGAATCCAAACTACAGTTAAGGAACAAATCAAGAAGTTAATTGATCTAAAAAATATCAATTTTCAAAGTTATGTTTTTCCTACACTTTCCAAACAACACTTACACAGTGGAAACAAAACTTGTAAACTACTGGATTTTAATTTAAGTCAAACTTTCACACTGTAGCCTGACTGTCAAAAGCTGATGTGAAATTCTACAGAAGCAGCTCAGGAAAGCAAGGCCTATTTGCATCTGTTACATCATCAACGTGGGTGCAACACAACATGGGTGCCAGGCAGTGAGGGAAAGAACACCTTCTGTATGCAATAAAGGCTGCTAACATGCATTTTTTTAAGCAGTTAAGCCATTAGGAAAATCTTGTTGGATAAGTCAAATCCAAGAAATACTTTTGTTGATAGTTTTTCATATTAATAATAGATGTATTGGAAACATCAAAAATAATCTCTCAAATTGCAAAAATCTCAATAAAATAACCTATTTTACTTCTGGGGTTAAGAAACTGCTAATAAAACACAAATAGAAATCCATATAATTAAAAATAAAATTGAAATACCAATACAAGTCTTCGAAGCATCAAATGATGACTGACTTTCTTAATCCATCTTTGCATGAGAACAAATACAAAATGGTCCATGGTAGGCCTTAGTACCCGTATCCAAACACAGTCTGTTTCTGTAAGTGACTATTCCTGGTTGCAAACACCAGTAATCATTCAATAACATATGACGATATTAATTTTTAGAAAGCATCATATATTGGTCATCGAGTCCCTGCTCCTAACAAATCGAATCTTCCCTTGACATATACGCTACCCTATTTATTCAAGTTTGTCAGTACAACAAGCATGTGGCATGTCTTCTATTAGCAATCAGGTCTTACAAACCCTATTGACAAGACGGACAACAATCCGGTCTCGTAAAAGATTCATGACACAACTTTGCACTCTCTACTGCTTGCTTTCTCATAAAACCAGTGCAAATCCCATCAAAAATTTAGCAGAACCCCTGCCTCATCTGTTTAGGCCTGAAGCTAGTTGCAGGGACAACTCATTAGGGACAAGCTCATTAAAACTAGCCCTGGAGCAAAAGCAGTTTGCGAGACTCCTCATTTTTATTCACTTTCACCTAGCCATTCGAGTTTCTTGTGTTTCCCAGATACAGAGCTTCTAATGATTTTGTACAATAATAAAGGCTGTTTCTAAACGTACGCTACACCCAGGGTTCCACAAATGCAGTTCTTTCTGTACACCAAAGCTAACATAGTTCTCTTCATTTGTAAGGCTTAGATGGTTCTACACTAAAAGGTACTATCAGAAAACCTAGCGGATTTTTCTGATTACATTAGCAAAAGGTACCTACACGTACCAACTATCAAACACACGCTAAAATTCAATAAGAAATCGCGACGTGCAGGATTAAGGCTAGTAGATACACATGCCTGAGAACTCACTCATGTAGGAGTGCATTTGGTATTTCATTTGGTATTTTTAGCACCTGAGACACCTAAAATACCCAAGGGAAAAAAAAAAAAAGATAAAGGAAAGAGGGAGGAAAAAAGAAAAAACCAGTGAGGATTTCCTTTCTGCTTAGAGTCTGTGTCATAATAAATATTGATTAAATGAAGTAGGGGTTTTGTTGTATGTTTTTTACCTTTTCTGTCATTTGCTGAAGTCCCTAAGTACAATGATCATTACTTTTCCTATAGGAACTAGCTGGGAAGCCTTGCTAATACCTTCTACATTAGATGTCTAAAGCCAGGCACATAAATAAGTAGCCCAATTTCAAATGCCTGCATTCAGACGACAGAATCTGAAAATCATGGTTATCCACAGTTCTGAAGGTTCGTGATCAAAATATCCTGAGGTGATTGCAAAAGCTTCCTTACTTCTGCCACATAACAGAGAGAACTGTAAAGGTCCACAAAGAGTGGATTTCCACCCCTAGACTTGTGATGACAAAAGCTCGCGAGTGCTGCACCAGTATTTCTGTACAGGGGAGGAGGAAAGCCTCACGGGGATACATGCTCAAAAGTCAATTGCTAAAACTGGTCTTAGAAGCGCTTAATTCTAACAAACGTTACTGTCACATGCATGGCACAACTACTCAGGTATAGATATATGCCCAGATAAGGTATTATACATCTGAGGAGTGTCTTAATGAATTTGGGGTAGCAAAGAACAGTCTGGACAAGACGCGTGTTCTAATCCTTCCACAGATCATCTGTTGAAAACCAACCACATTCTACTCGCCCAGTTAAGCAGTTAAGTCAAGAATGTAAACAACTGGCAGAGTGAAGAAGCCCCTCATCTCACTCCAATCTCAGAGGAGCGGCTTTAAACCTATATTTTTGCAAGCATGTTAATATTCAATCATGTATTTTCACCTTGCTTGCATTCCATGCACAGCACTACATACAGGATACACTCTTATCCTTGTCAAGTTCATTCTCTGCTCATCTTGTGATGGTGTTTAACAACCTCATTCACATGAGGTTCATTTACCTCCATGCCCACCACTCTAGCCAACACAGCATCAAGGCCTACAAAATTTTTCAGTCAAAATTAAAAACATGATTATTTTGCTTTCTTTACTTCCGTACAAATACATGCTCAGAAAGTCAAAAGTACTTAATTAATCCGGAAGAATAAATTATTTGGAAGATCACTGCTCAAAAACTGAATTTTGGTCCTGACCTGTGACACTGTCAAAGACTATGAAGTCTGTCCAGCACCATTTTTCTAACAAAAAGAGCTGCACAATAAATGTGCCACAAAAGTGTTGCACCAATATCATTACCACATTGTCAAATGCAATAAGCATACAGCACCTCAAGCAACACAGGTAAATTGATGAGGTCTGAAGTTTGTTTCATGCAGAGAAACAAATACACCACTGCTCAATATACAGCAGTACTTACTCTAGCATCAGCACAAAATCCAGCACAGATCAACAGTCCTACACACAATTCTCAGCTGTAGGTTAAGCAAATCACTCTTTCTTTGCACTAAAATGGAGTAGGACCATTTAGTGGGTTGTTTAAGGAAAAACTTAGCAAACAGGAAAAGAACAGTACCTTTTTCAATTGTTTTGTGGTTAGTGAAAAATCTGACTGTCTCTCCATTCAACAGTCTTCAGCGGGAACTGCAATTAGTTTACATTCTGGACTATGAGGCACCCACACCACTAAAATAAAATCTTAGTTGAGAAACACTGTCAGCTATGTTCTACACTGTGTCTTTCTCTCCCCTGTGCAAAGGACAAAAGCTACAATATCATCAACACAGACCAAATATTGAAATTCAAGTTTTCTGAAAAACGAGAATTTAAGGAGTAAGCTATTTAAACTAAAACACATAACAAGCTTTTAAAAAAACCCCTGACTTTATCAAATCCATTAGCACAAGGTTTCAGGATTTCTAAAACATTAAAAGGGCCTCATTTATTTTTCTATTAGTCTCTTGTGTCTCTATTAAAAAATTACCTGAAGGCTGAGAACCTACGTGTCTCATGAAACTTTCTGCAGATAGGGAAACTTCAAAAAACATGGATTTGTAAAGAAAACAATGACAAAACAAATGCATTTAAAGTGAGAATAGCAATGTTACTTTTCTCTTTTAAATCCCAATAAATCTTATCGTATGAGTAGCTTAGCAACACAAGGACTGAAATTCAAATGCTTTAAAATATAACTAAATACACATTTAATAATGCTAGCTTTCTGGGTTTTAGACTAATATTGTGAAGTGTTATTTAAGCTTTCTTATACCTTTTCAAAGGCACCTTAGAAATAATTCTGCTTTTACATTTAGGTTAAAAGTGTAAGAGAACTACAATACAACTAATTACCACATTAGCTCATTTTTTTCTAAACTATTTTCTGAGAAAAACAAGTAATTTTTCAGCTTCCCAGTAAACTATAAAATATAAGCAAATTCGACATTTAGAAAGGATACGAATGCATCATATATGACAGTTACTGTGTGGGGAAAAAATTCAAAACAAATAGCTACGAACAAGTTTCATTACTGCAATACTGAGTGTTAATAGTATAGTATCAATAGAACTGAAAGATGTAAATAGGTAATTTTGGATTAAGCAAACTTACTTGTCATTAGTATTGCTCCAAGTGAATTGCTCTAAGGCACTAACATTTACAAATATCATGACTTCTTTTCCTAAAGATGCTGGACACACACTGATGCCATTAGACAGGAATTAAGTGTGGGTCCTCTAAGCAAAGACACAATGACTTCATTGAGGTTCATTAGTAACACAACCTTCCCTTATTAAAAATTCCAAACAAACAGGTGCTTCACACCAGGTCTACTTCTAAAATTGCTTTCTTTTTATTCTCAGGGATACATCAAGAGCTGAGGGAGAATTCATGCAGTATAGATCAGTCAGGCATTGACAGCACATCACACTTTGACAAGCTGCTTGGCTCTGTTTAAAGTCTAAGTTAGGCCTTGGCCCATCAAGGCCATGGCTATTGAATTATTGACAGCCTCTCACTGTGGTGCAAAGGGAAGGAGTGCTATAGCCTCAGTTCAATAAAGATGAAATGGAAACCCTCTCTGAAGCTTACTTTAGCACGTTAAAGGAGTTTTAATGGTCTTGTTTAAAATTCAGTAAGAGAATACATTAGACTGATTATATTTTCACCCGCTAAACAAAAAGTTTGGGATGCTGTGGAGATTATAAATGAGAGGAAAACTAGGAAAACTATGCAAAGTACAAATTTGGTCTACACCAAGAAGTTGACTCATGTTTCAAACTCATTTCAAATCATCCAGCTTTACGTACTTAACAGTTTTTCACCATTCTGTCCCTTATATCATGTGCAGTCGAGGGTTAACAATAACGTAGAGGTTCATCATCCTAAAATACAAGCCGACTTTCATAATAGTTACTTTCTGCCGATGCCATTAAATGTACAAGCTAATGCAACGGCCAGTCCATGTTTACAATCTATCATCTGCAGTAGTTCTTTCCGGCTATTAAAAGTGCAATAAAGGGGTGTCAGTAAGTAACTGGCTACCCAATGTCTGCTTGGTTTGCTTGTTTGTTCTTGCAACAGAATTCTTCTACAGAGTAAATCACCATTCTTCCACAAGGAGCTGATTAATATTAACAATTCCAATCTTCTTACATAATCTCTTTTCTTCTTCAAATTTATACCTGCCAAGCTTTACTTGTGTTTTAATAGCTGATGTCAGACAAGCAACAAGCAGAAAGTTCCATCTCAGGACTATAATTTTAAATACAATAAGACTCAAATCAACTGTCGCGTAGACATGTGGAAAATTATTCCACATGGACTTCTAAAGTGCATCCTAAAAGCTTCAAAGAATGAGTACGTTTTTAAAAGAATCTAAATTGATGATCGGGGCTGGAGGGGGGGAGGATGGTGGGTGGGGGCGGGGGTTAAGCAATTTGTCTAATGTGACCCTATACTCATTTCTCCAACATCACTTCCAATATGCTGCCTCCTGTCAAATCAACAAAGAGAGCCTAACAGCACATCTAAATTTGTGTTCATTTGCCTTCTGCAGGATTATCTTTGCCACGTCAAGCATTATAAGTAAATCAAAGATGCTTCTCAGGGGCTGTAAGAGTAGGGCTAATCTCCAGACAAATATTTAGAAGGCAGCTTAGCCTGTTCTGGCTTTAATCGTTTCCAACTGATTTGACTTATTCTAATTACAGCCTTTATGTTATAAAAGCCATTTTTATGTTGCTGAGGAGCAGTTTCACTGCAAATACATGAAATTTTGCTGAGTTTCTGTTCCCATGTCGATTATGGAAATGGTACTCTACAGCTTTCCTCTAATTAGAAAAACACACTGCACAGAGCATCAACAATTTTTAACATTAATAACAGAGTGACAGTGTCCTTTTGTGTGTCTTTAAATAATTTCTCAAAATATGACACCACAAAGCCACCGTATCCCACTTGGGTATCATACTAGGAGCAATTTTCACATTTTTGCATATTATATTTATTCAAACAGAGAACAGCATCTTTGAAGAAGCTGTTTAGTAATTTAACCTAACAGAATAAGATAATTAAACTTCTGAATAGTTTATGGTGAGGTGCTTTCCAAGCCCATGAACTTGGAAAATTCAAACACTCATACATGAAGCAAATTAAACATATCCTTTGACAAATCAGACAGCATGGCTATTTGTTACTTTTAGTACTTACGTACCATGCTATCATTTCCCATAATGAACAGCCGGCTGAGATAATACAGTTTTGCTTTTCATCAACAACTCACAGACTTTTCTTGCTGTTTAATGGAAATCTAACTGCGTTACCCGAATGCCACGGACAACAGAAATCAAGGCAGAGTAGTCAGAGAACATGTAGCATATGTCCATTCCAACTTCAATACATTACGAAATAATACTTCCCTTTAACAAGAAAGACCTTTTCATTTATTGTCAAAGCTAATCCCAGAAAAAGTAGTTATGATGAAATATAAATAAGGCATGTGATAATATATATTTTTTCTGCTATGACTCTATGTAAAAGAGAACTCTACATGATGATGTCTCCAAGCTCATTTTGCTTCTCTGAAAAGGCTACATTTGTTGACACAATCCTGTTAGGTGTCACCAAAAAAAGCCTGTATGCCCCCATTTGCTACATGGAGGACATAAATTACTCGGGTAACAATATTAATTGCATTATTATTATGGACACTTGTGCTGTAATAGTTTATTTTCTTTTTCTTTCTCTTTTTGCAAAAACTAAACCTGTACTATTAATAAGTTTTTGATTAGACTTAAGATTTCATTACATTATTAATAAATTCTTGGCTTTATGTGCAAGTTGCTTATTCTTTTTTTCCCCATAACTAGATTTTGAGTGTAAAATTGGTGAAGAATCTGGAAAGAAAGCAAAACTATATGGGATTCCTCAAGAAAACTTCCTAGCCTCCTACACTGTTTAACTTAGAGATGTCCTGAGAGGAACGTGCGCTCTGCGCATTTAGTAACCCTTGCTGCTTTTATCTTGCGTTTTGCGATGTTGAAGGCGGCTGATGAGAACAACGTAGCAAAGCAGCCAGGAGCACAAGGCTGTCATTATTATGTTTCTGAAGTGGATACTGGTTTTATATTTTTTAGAACAATAAGACAGCTGGTGGTGCAAATATTTTTATACAAGCTATGGTATGTACTGTCACAGCAATGGAATAAGTTATACTGAGCTTCAGACACACTCACTACTGAGACACACAATCTCCTGTGGGTGTTCCCCACAATCCCCCGAGATCACCTCTCTTCTAGACTGAGTGTCAGCCAGCTGGTCTATCAGGAATACTTCAGATGGATGATTTTTTTTTTTTTTCCCCAGATCCTGATGGCTATCAGAAGCCAAGAGACTCTTTCTAATGCACTGTGTAGATCCAAGTATTTTTTTTTTCTGAACTGCACATCCTCACTGCCTTGTCCATTTGTAGCACATAGAAAAACATATTACATCGTTTGCCACGTAGGTCTAGTGTAAAAACATTCAGGAACAGAAAATTAAAAACACGACTACTTGTTTAGTTGAAATATCGTTCACTGGGCACATGTTACACCAGTTCTCCAAAGACTGTTGGCTCTGTTTGCAAACGCAAATTTATTTTGGTTTAGACCAACACATTTCTCACGTGGCTGTCATCCTGGCTACTCGAGAGACATCTATTCAGCCCATCACAGAAGCAAAAAACTCTTTCTATCAGTCTCACAGCTGAATGTTCGAATTATACCCCCAAAATCCTGCTATCTTTAGGTAGCCCTCAAAGGATGAGGCTGAAGAATAATCTTTGCCTGTAACTTTCACACTGACAAATCTTTCAGATTTCCCACAACTTAAATGGTAACCATAAAAGTTCCTCAGGAAACCAAAAAAACGGATACAAGAGAGAGCAAAAATGCTTACCTTTCACTATTCTATATAAAGAAGCATATATAATATTAGAATCACTGGAATTAAGTAACTTTTTCAAGGTATGAAAGAAAAGACAGCAAGCATTTTCAGATGTGGTTATCTCCCACTTTGATATCCCAGTGCAATCTGGTGTTTTCTATTGTAAAGAAACAGACTCATTGCTGTCAGGAAATTGAGATCTTGATGCCTCTGTGAACAAAATTATTAGCATAACCATGCTGACTGTACAAACATTTCTGTTTTCTTAGACCGCTTCTTCATAATGTAATCCCTCCTTAACAATAAATTGTGTTTGGGACTTCTTAATCAAGTAAAACGCTAAGCAGTAAAGATGTGTTTCCCCCTTTCCCTTCACCTGCCAGGGAAGAGGTAAAAACGGATTGTCAGACAGGAAAGGTTAGTGAACTCTGGGTCTTACATACATAAAAATTCAAAAGTAATAAAAGCATTTAGATGTTTTTACAGAAAGAACTTGGCAAGGAGCAGAGAGGCTGAGGTTGATAAACAGTTACACTTTGTAAAAGAAAAAATTTCCAGATATCATACAAGTATTACATGTTATAGTTTACACCAACATCTGTCTGCAGAGGATTACAATGAAATCTTTACAAAAGGCACATTATCTGTCATCTACTTATTAGTTGGTCTTTGACTCTGAAACATCTGACAGTAGTCAGTTCTGAGGAAGAGTGCTTGACCAAACAACAAAAGATAGGCTGTAAAACATTAGCAATGAGGTTGCTACAATTTCACATTAAAGAACTAATTCCCAACAAAAAATGTCATACATTTTCTAGAGTTTTTAAACTATACCATAAAATTCAAATAAGAAAAATATCCTTGACACTCTCTAGAATCTTCTCATAAAACTGAATAATGTTTTAGAGTAATATCAGTCACCAAAATAACTTCTGCCTTAGACTGTCAACGTCACTTGCTTATATAGCGTTTGTTTTTAATTTCACATATACCCCTTCTGTAAGCAAACCACAGATAATTTCAGGAACAAGAAAGATAGAATTAAATATACTCAATTCTGCATCCCAACCTATATAAATAAAAAAAAAAAGAAAAAAGAGAAAGGTAAACACTTAGTGCTATGGAAAAAAACCACCAAAACACAACACCATACTCAGACATTTTAACAAAGCTAGAATCAATTCTCCTATAAATAACTCATATGTTAACAGCTGGATTAGAAAGCTTCAAGGCTGAGACTCCATTTCCATAGCGATGGCCATTGCCCAAACACATCATCTTTGCCATTTAAGTAAGAAAGGGCTTAGAATGTCCCACACAGGTCATTTGAAATTCCAAACGCAATTCTGAGCTGTCCTGATTTGGATATATACAAACACAGGATGTATTTTTAAGAATTTTGTATGATCACAGGGAACATAAAAACATTCCTGAAGCTACCCAACTCCATATACTTCTTTGCCTTCTTTCCCTTCTCTATAATGCCACAGCTCAGTGATAAGCTTGCAGAAGAAGGCAATGTTTCCAAAAGATGGTGCCAGTCCCACCCTGCCCTCTGTGCTGCCTCCTCACATGTACTGACCCAAATCTGTGTCTGAATATGGGTGAAAAAGACTGGGACTTTCACTCAGGCTAGATTAACCCAGCAAACTGGTTAGCTTCGCACAGATGAGTTTCATGATTTGGTTCAATGAACAGACAAACACACAGGTAGAAGGAAGGGCAGGGCTTCCTTATTCACTCGCAGTGTTATTTCCCCATGGAGGTGGGTGAGGTCTGGGGCCATATTTTCCCCACTCTCTGACAGAAGCCACCCTCTACCCAAGAGAGTAATGGGAGGCACAAAAGAAGATTCAATCAGCCTTTTGTTGATTGTCCTCCGTAGACTACAGACAGAAAAGGTGCTAGAAATGCTTTGGTTTGCACTAATTTTTAATATATGCTCAAAAAAGTGGTAATTCTCTAGAAGTTGATTAAAAAAATTCCACAATATCAGTCAAACTATCAGCCTTAGTTACTGAGAGACATATCATTTTCGGAGTCGTTGAAGCCTGCCCTCCCTCCCCAGCCCTAAAATTGTGGTAACATGAACATTACAGACTTGCCTCTGCTATAGTACAGTCTGGGCCTCAATAACAGAACTGTTCATTGTACTGTGATTTTTAACAGCCTTTTGTCAGAAATGAGAGACTAAAAATAGCTGACAACCAAGTCCAATCTGGTACACTAAAGCCTGACAATTAAAGGAAAAAGAAGCACAAGTTACTAAAGGTCATTGTTTGATGTTCCACGCCTGTATTACTCATCATAGTTCAGTACAACACAATTCAATTTTACTCTTAGAGACCAAACTGAATTTTCTCCTGTGGAAATGATCAAAGCAGGTTTTTTTCCCCCCTTACCAATTTTCACATTTTTATCCTAAAATCACAGACTAGGCAAACAGGACGTTTAAACAGTCACTGTGAAGCAAGGAACTGCACTTTGAAGGAACCAGAACATCAATGTGCTAACAGATGATTCACTGAAAGCCATGGAGAAGGATCTGCATGCCAATACCATACATCTCAAGAGCTTGGAGTGTCTGCAACCATAAATAGAGCTGTGCTTCATTTATGATTCACTGTGGTTCTGGACACACTGTAGGGTAGGTGCATTCTGAAAAACTCTGCAGTCCTTGTCCCTTTCTACTTGATACACCTGGGTTTTCTGTCCAGGGACAGCAGGAGAGGAGACTGTGTCCACACAGTTTTTATGCTGACATAGACTCACAATGTGTCCTGAGTGGTGACTTGGAACTGGAAATCACTTCTAGCCACAATCTAAACTTGGGACACCACAGCACATCCCAGGAGAAATGCTGTATTACATTAGACTAGGCATGGCACGAGAGACTTTGAGGATGAAAGAATAAAATCCTGCAGTGTCCAATTTTATAACTCATTGCTGGGTAAACTACAGCAAGCTGGTGATATCATGAAATCCGAATGCATTCAGATTTTGTCCATCTCACACTATTTTCTTCACCTTAACTAACATCACTAATAGTCCTGTTCCTTCAGGGTAGTGATTTTGCACACTTCCACATATCCGTATGGACTTTGTACATTTCTGGGCTGCAATCACCAACTAAAACCCACTAACTTTTCTGCTACAACCCTGCATTACCTCAAGCCCTCCAAAAAAGAAAAGATGGACAGAAAAGTTTAACTAACAAAGTTACAAATGAGTCTATTAATACGACATAGAAATCTACTTTTTAGATAAATCCATTACCTTTAAGTTAAAAAAATTCAAAAATAATGCTTGCTCCTATCACAATTAATAGCTCACATGACTAAAAATGGGGTTTTCCTGCATAACTGTGGAAATTTCAAATTCCAGCAGCGTTTTGGACCAAAAAAAAAATAAATAAAAAATCAAAGAGCCTCTTTTCTTTATGAAAATGGCACAGAAGTATAGGAAGCAAAATCTATTATTCAGTGTCCTTTAAAAGCAAAATGAATTGGCAGTAATTCACCTTACAATCGAGGCACACTTATTACTTAAATAAACGAAACAGACTTTAAAATCCTGGATGTGAAGCAGTCCTACAGCTCTGGGAGACAGATGCCCTGTCAGGCAGTAGTTTACAGCAATGTGTCTTGTGAGGGGACTACATACATTTTCTATGGTTCTGCATCTAGTACCTTCAAAAAAGCATGAAAACCAATTCAGAAATAGTTCTGAAAAGCTTTTTTGCTCATGGCTTTATAATACTAGAACCTCAGCAGCTTCTACATAATAGAATTTATGTCATTTTTACTGTTTAGTATTTGCCACATTGAGAAAAAAAATAAATATACAACAGAAAACAGTTTATTCATCTGTCTTCCATTTTCAATACAAGAAGATAAATGATAGGAGTTATTACTTGGCTTCCTTATGCAAATTTATGGGATACACTTTTGCAGCCATATTAAAAATGAGAAACACAATGTGTAATTGAAGACAAAAGGTAAGGACTAAAGGATAACAGCTCCTGGATCAAAACATTTCCTGCAAAATGGGTTCCCTAACAGAATTCAGTTACGTCTCGGATTCCCTAATGATCTAACTGCATGCTTCCAAGGATTTAACACACGATAAGAATTTTTGGACTGGCACACCTTATAACAAGGATGATTTTTCCATATAGTTCAGACAGGACAACAGCAGTATGTGAAATGAAAAGGAACAGTGATTTTGGAGTAAGGTGATTCTGTGAGTCTTAAAAAAGGACATTTATTCACTGACCTCAAAAACCAAACTTAAGTCAGCTTGCTGTTGGACACTTCTCAAATTGTACATCACTACAGAGCTCTTAAAACCATGAGTAGCGTTTCTTTAAAACAAACTAATTAAAATAATTAAGAACTCTGTCAATGAAGTAGTACAGTATAAAACAATGTTAATTTTTTAAAAATAAAACTTATAAAAAGCCAGAGAATGTAGGCTTCAGGGTGAAGATTCGGTATCATACCTATAAAAGAATAAATGCCCACTTGTTATGTTTCACAGGTGGGTCAAAATAAAAAGTAGTAAATATTCAGAAATTTTCACTCCACCCTTCATATTATTCTTCACTGTAACTAATACTTGGAAAAGTTAACTCTTCATTATCACCCTTTTCACTGGTGCTGTTCTCACTTGTAAATGTATGCCATTATCACTCCAAAAGTATTACATCAGTTACCTGTCACCAGGACTGCAATTAATGTTTAGAGAAAGTGGAGTCTGTTTGCCTATTGATGCAGGGGGAAGATTCTCTGTGATTTTAATCGGGGTTACATGCATGCACTGATAAAATATGAGACCTGTTAGTATCATTATTTTGCTTTCATCTTCGGGTATTCTGCTTTACGTTTTTTCGTTCTCTAATTTTAAAAATGCTCATTGTGATGTTTTGAAAGGAATACCAAATAACATTAAAACAGCGCTAGAAGCTGAACACTGTTATTAGACAGAAGTGGCTCTAATGCATTAGGAGGTGTTGAGTTAATAGGAAAACAGCTTTGATTCACTAGCCTCTGTCTAACATGCCACTACAACAGAAGTAAAAAGGCAGTGGGCAACTCCCCTCTAATCACCTCCTGTTAGCTGCAACTATAGGCAAATTGCTAGTGAGGATTAAGTGGGGAGACTATCACAGGATCAGTGTCAAGCAGAAAAAAGACTCAATTTGTGAGCAATCATGACTCCCTAATCACTTCTCTAAGAGCTTTAGGAATTACTAACAGTAGTCTTTAGAAGTGTGGAAACATCATAAGTACCGACCTACAGAGATAAGAAATCTCTTTTTACCACGGAATATATGATTATAACAGACAGATAGACAGACAGATAGAGAGACAGAACAGCTAAGTATATAGATAATTAAAAAAAAAAATGAAGGCTGAAAAAACAAATAATTTGCGTTCACCAATCCTGTACATTATTCAAATTACTGAGATTATGATATATGCATGTCAACATTGTGAATGCAAACTGAGATAAGCTAAGACGTGCATGGTTTGGAGGCAGTATTAAAAACAAATCTGTCAGTTAAAACGTGAAGAAAATACTCGTGCTATTGCAATACTGTTCCACATATGAAGAGTGGGAGACATTCTACCCATTACATATTTTCAAGCAGTCGTTACATTCATGTTACATGATTCCCTGTCAAATAGTTTATTCCCAGTCACTTTTAGTAAAAAATACAAACAAAATGAAAAATGGAAACACCTTCTATTTAATTTGGAGACAGTCTTACAGATAACTTTATCTTGTTATGTAGCATAACCCTGCCTTAGATTATAAAACTCAATAAAGACTACAAGCACTAGCCTCGTAACACCTGACAGATCT
Organism: Chroicocephalus ridibundus; assembly: GCF_963924245.1. NCBI lineage: Eukaryota > Metazoa > Chordata > Aves > Charadriiformes > Laridae > Chroicocephalus > Chroicocephalus ridibundus. Next base: position 43,138,149 of record NC_086291.1, on the reverse strand, counting down.
ATAATTGTTGGGGGTCTAAAAATCAACACGCCCAATAAATGATACCATTTTAGAGATCACAAAGTTTTATTCTGCCTTTGTAGTCTGAGCTGCAAGACGGCTGGCTCCACTGCTCAATCAAAAAGTACATTTCCTGCTATTGTTTTACATGACCTAATTTCTTAGTAGCAAAAAGAACAAAATAAATGAATATTTAGCCATACCAAAAAAAAAAAAAACAAACAAACTATGTTTCAGCGCAAGAAATTTTTCAAAGCTACTATTAGCACACTAGCTACCTGACAAAATAAGGCATTACTTGATGCAGGCACATCAGGCTATTGCTCACCGAGAGGAGATGAAAACATGTAACACATACAAATGTCAGAATGAAACTGGACTCACAAGTGTATTCATTGTTTTCATGTTCAAGTATGTTTCAGCGTTATAGAGGAGCAGTTATATTATAAAATCAAAAGTAAAATCCAAAGTAAGACAACATCGTTAAATAGAAAATGTATTACCATCAGTACTCTTCTAAGAATAACCAGCTACAACAGTTTCAGTGTTCTTGTTGCACTGTATGTCATAGTGCTCATGCATATCAAAACTTGGTATCACTAACATTAATATAGGAAAAAGGAATAAAAAACAATTAGGGCTCAGTAATCAATCAATGACAATTCCTTCTACTAATGTACTAATAATCTCACAGGCAATAAAAACAAATAAATAAGCAAGCCAAACAAAAAAGCACTGCCCCCAGTGCATCTCAAACTTGAACTGGAAACAGTGTCTTTATAATGACATTATAAACTACCTTCCAGGAATGAAACAGGTCCTTCCATGCCAAGCTAAGAATTCCTAATAAAGAGTAATTGAAAATTAGGAATGACAACGTGTGCCATGTACAAAGACCTTATTATGTGGTTTGTTATTAAAACAATACCAAGATACACTGACTACTGAGACTACGTTATACCAGCTTGTTTACAGTACACATTTTTAAAGACTGACAAGAAAAAGAGTACCTTAAGTTTATAAAATATTTGCTTTCAGCTAAATGCTCAAAGAAAGATATATGAGATGTATGTATCTTCAATATATATATGGTGAAGACAGAGACGTATATACATATATATATCCACATTTGGGATATGGACTTGATGATCCTTATGGGTCCCTTCCAACTCGAGATATTCTATGATTCTACAATATAATGTGCAGAATGCCTGCCTGTACATATACTATCTACATTGGTATCAGGTAGGAAATCTTTTGTCTTTCTTGTATCAATGCTTTTAAATCACAAGACAAAATAAGAATACACAAATTCAGGGCAGAAATTAAAATTAAAACCAGTCACAATGTGTATGTTATATAAATTCAAAATAGCTATATTATAATTCTTGTTTCCTTATCACTTGAGAAGTACTGCATAGGTTTAAAATATAAATTGATAAATGTACACCACCCCATCCTACCTTTAGTAAAAACACATGAACAGTGCTTTCTTGATGCATTATCTTGTCTGCTCCTTTAACAAGCAAAACTACCAATTGTCCGCACACATACACAAATATATATTGATAAAAATTACTTGGTATTAGTATAACAACATTTAACTCTTTTTAATTTTAATTAAGAAGTTTATATATTCTGTAATGTGCCTCAAGACATTAAATTCTTGGTATTTCACTGTATTACACCGTGAATTAACAAAAGCAAACTTTTTAATCCTGCTATATTAATTTGAAAAAAATCAAATACATTGCACAGTATTCTAACATAACAACTTGATAAAACTAATCAAATCTAGACATGTGAAATCAAAATGGAACGCCTACATCACATATTTCCTTTATATAGACTGGACACATGACCTGGTCAGCGAATCAAAAGAGAGAAGCCCGCGGTATCACACGCAGGTGTAAACATTATCAGCACCCATTCTATCAAATTTGTGCTCAATTGTCCTCAGCTGGCATTAGGCTCCCCAGCAAAAATATCCCTGATCTGTAAATGATATTTTACCATGGTTATTCCACGAAAATCACAAAACTTAACAATTATATATTTGTGATTGCAAAACAAAAAAATATTTTCATTACCATGAGTCTTGTAATAGCCTTGTTAAAAAAAGGGAGGAAAAAAAAAACCAAACACGAGCATCACCAACAAAAAAAACACAGCTTGTCCAATTACCTACCATTAACTCCCATTTTCTATCAATTTGCACCCTCTCTATGCAATCAAGGTTTCTAAAGGGCCAATTTTAATTAGTTTGAATAACAAGAAGCAATGTTTATCTGTCCATGCAGTGCAGTACTCTCTAGAACTAACAGGCAGACACTGCAACACATTTCTTGCCTTCTAGGTCAGCATTAACTCTAGTTTTAGCAGTTGTAGCTAAAGGCAACTGCACTGTAATCAAGCATCACAGGGATGGTTTTGCTTTCTTTCCTTTTTTTTTTTTGTTGTTGTTGTTGCTGTTTCCTTGCAGAATCCTCTATTTTAATATACAAACTCACCCCACTGTGAAGTAAGCCCTTGCAAGGTTGGATAGCCACGAGAATGTTAGTGGCTAGTGGTTAGCTCCATGGGGAAAAAAAAAAAAAAAAAAAAAAAAGAGAGAGAAAAGAAAAAAAAAAAAGGAGAAGGGGGGAAAAAGAAAAAGAAAAGCTTTTTTAAAAAAAGGCAAAGCGTCAGGGGTATGCGTAAGAGAAGGGAAAAAGGATGGAAAATTAATAATCCAACAGGCAGGTTCCCTCAGTGTTATTAATCATGCTGCTTCTCACAAGCTAGAGAGGAGCTGAGATTTGCACATGGGAGGGGAGGGGAATGTACACTATTGGCCAACTAGCTCATTCCTATACATCTCAGCCAATCCTCCTTTTTTTTCATTTTTTCTTCCTCCCCCCCTCCTCCACCCCCCGCCTTAAGGTACAAATATATCTGAGAAGCAGTTACAAAACCCTGGAAGATGAAAAATCATGCTCCCAGGCTAGGCAATGCTTGGTCCAGTTAATGCACTATAAACTTTATTTGAGCTGACTTCTCATTTGATCCCCTTGTGACAGGGTCAGTGAACGGCAAGCAATTCCATCCCAAATCATGCCATAATCGAATTGCTGCCTATTTCCCGAACCTATAATGAAAAAGGCAACCGAAATAATGCAGGTAATGTTGGCAGCCTCCCCTTGCTGTCGTACATTATTACTGCCGATTGCTTGCCTCCATTTCCCCTGTACTCTAACAATGAATATATTTCACAGCTCACTTGCTTTACTGTGTGGGTGGTATGCCATAGACACCTACATGATATGAAAGAAAATCTAAAACAATAGGGTTTTGTCTCTGTGCACAGCACCTAACAGGCTGCTGGTAGGAAAGGCAATTTTGTCAAACTGCTACAGGAAAAACCAGAAGACTAGTGAGGCTTAAACAAGACTTTGGGTAAAAACACCACCAACTTCTTTTTATCTATTTAACGCCAGCTTCATCTGATGAGCTACAGAACAATTCAAGCTTTATTGACAGTCCCCAAATAAATTACATTATACAGCTGTTTCTGAAGGATTATTTTAAAGTTGGGTTTTCCTGAACAAAACACTTTAGAGACAGGAGGTATTTCTTTGCTAATATACACATGCTGAAAGATACACATAATTAGTAGCCTGAAACATATTCTGAAAATTAGCCTTAGACGAAGAGAATCTCTACCAATTCACTGAATTATTACAACTATTGAAGCAAAATTTGCAAGTCCTGCTCTCACTTATCCCCTCTCTGTAATGACAATGGGGCAGGCGCCAGAGAAAAAACTGTAGGATTTAGATTATAGCCAGTCTGTTTAGCACCCCCGTCCACTACCAACCTAGAGCACGACTGCTTTTTAAAAGCACAAAATAGGACTGTATAAAGCAGGCAATAATCACGAGGTAATTACATTTTCAAATGACATAAATTAACCACAACTGTGAAGAATATTCCCTTTGATCGACCGCTGGATGGCATAAATATGACTGTTTATATAACCCGTTACTTTGAATCTGACTTTAGAAGAGTTTGAAACACGAACCACGGCAAGCAAAGACTTATGTAATGAACAAAAAAACCCATATTTAATAAGGGCAAGGCAATATTCGACTGCATTTCCCTCAAGAATGCATACAATGAAAACCAGTGTGCACAACAGACTACAGCAACATCCTATGCAAAACCCCACTGCTGACAGCCTTCGACTCTGCTAAAGCCTGGATTCAGACCTAAACTTCTAACCAGCCCATCACCCCCATACCATGTCAATCCCCAATCCCAGTCCAAATGTGAAATTCAGCCTGTTCTGACCTATAAAGACCTTTCAGGGAAAATACACTAACTTATCATAAATCAGCATCAGACATCTGTGTGAAATTCTTTCTCACCTCATGCACTGACATAAAGAGGAAAAAAACAATCTGAAAACATCACAGCTGGAACACAACGAGAATTCTGACATAGCATTTGAAATCACAGACAGTACATTTCTATTACATTAGCACCTTTGATAATATTTACAAGGCTAAACACTACGGCGTACAACCATAGATTTAAATGAGCAAAGCTTTACACACTGAAGTGACTTTCGAAAACACGTATTTTAATTTTATCTGGATTATAATTGTTAATGAAAGATGTTTTCATTAATTGGCCACTACCCTCATTTCATTATCTCAGACAAGTGAAACAGGGACTGTAAGTAGGCATTGTAATTTTAAAGTAATGCAATCCCTCATCTGACTAGAACACAATATGAATATTTCACTATTTGAATGACTCTCATTTTTCACTTACTGCACAGGCAGAACTGATTCGAGACAGCATTCCATTTTTTTTAAAAAAGATACATGGGTTCAAAAGTGCATGCCAACATATGGACATAGAGTAATTTTTTAAAAACTCAGCACTGGAGGCTATGAAGAGCAGATCTTATACAGAAAAAAAAGATCAATATAAAGAAAAAATTGTTCTAGATATAATTGAAGTCATACATTTTTACACGACTTCTGCTATATACCCAATTACTGCTATTTATCAAACAGCAGACAACATTGAACCTGGCAGCATAAAAAACAAATTTTACTAAGTCAGGAGGAAAAAAAAAAAAAAAAAGAGGAAAAAAAATCATCAGAAAGGGAAGGAAAAAAGATACAAATAATAAATAATTCAATATTCCTGAGGAAAGCTCTTGCAGAAAAGGCCTGACTGATTCAAACATCAGACGTGAGCCTGACAAGAGATATATCGATTTAGACAATTCTATCATTATTATTCCAGCCTGAGTCCTTCAGAAAAGCTGTTCTTTTTGCCCCTGTTTTTATTGCTGTAACTACCAACCTTTTCTCTTATACCTTGCTCTCTTTGAACTTGCATTCATTATGGCTTTAATCTCAGTCTAGCTATACAACAATAAATAGAAATCCTAGTCTCATTTATTTGAAATGTAAGTTCAGTTTTTTTAAGATATGGTGCTGGAAAATATTTGCTTTATATACATGTGACTTTAATGCTTCCTTAAAATAGGTCAAGTGCTTCTTGAAGTTTCTAATTATAAGAACAGGCCTTCGACTTCAGGATTAAATACATGCAAGACGACAGCACTGTTTACCTCCAATTTAACTTTGCAAAATGCAAACCTTTACCAAACTTAACACTGACTGCATCTAAGTTTACTTCATATGTGTAGGTAAACTATAGCAAATTAACCTCATTTTTTAGTTTGTTTTCCCTACTTAAATAGTACTATACCACTGTAGATGTTCTCAAAAAATAATAAAAAAAAATTAAAAAATAAATCCTTGTAGGTCAATGCAAATCAGTAAAATGAAGCTGTATAATTACTGGAAGAAAGCATTTCTCCATTAGGCATCTGCAAGCAGAACTATTTCTTTGCCGTTCGATGTGTTAATTACAACCAGATAGGATATGCCACAGAAAATTAACAGTCTTGCAAAGACATCAGAGGTAAACACACAAAACAGGAGCTGCTTAAGGGTCAGGAGAGCAAGTCAATTTTGAAGAAAGATAAAAGAACTGTCATGTATATGATTGCTTATGAAAGAGAAGAGGGCAATCCTGCCTTGTTATCATCAGTTAATTAGGCACTACAGTCAGGCATGCATACACTGCAACATTTGCCACGGTAATCAAATGTATTATTCAAATGTGAAACAAAACAAAAGCAACTGCAACTCTGACAGGGAAGAATACAATCTGCCCACACCAAGGTGCTGAATTAACTTCACGTAAGAGTTAAAAGGGAGCTCCGGAACATGGTGTTCTTAACTTTCTCAAACAGCACTGCCTTTAAATTCAGGCTACAGTTCCACTTCTAAAGAAAATACTCTTTTCCAAATTTGATTTACATGCAAGGTGGTGACCTTTGCAAGCAAAGATGAGGGTAATGAAGAGCAATTGATAGTGCACTGGGATCCTGTTATGTCTTTAATATAAATATGACAGTGAGACTAACAAATGCACTTGTGACAAAGCATGCTGTCTCACTAGTTCAAAAAAAAAAAAAAAAAAAGTCTTTTAAGCAACACACAACACTTTCCCTGTCCTGAGCTACAACTGCAAGCACAAATAAAACTACTAACTGCTCTGCAAACAATGTGATGACACTACGTGATAACTACCCTTTCCATCTCAGTAAGGCTTATACCACCTTACTATACAACCAGTCTATTTTCAGTTTATACAAAATGGATGCTTTTAGTCTAATTTTTATTTGACCGGACAGAAGACATCCAATATTAGGTTCAGTAACACGAGTAGGATAACATTAGCCAGGGAATGACAGCGAGCTAATGGTTTCCCATTTCTTAATATTAAATTTTTAGACAACACAATTTTCAGATCATCTGTTTCCTTCACACAAGTAAAGATTGGCACAAAAAAATCCCACTGGCCTTCTTGTAATCTAGCTAAGCTTTGTCTCCCTAAAGTGGCCACTCTTTATATACGAAATGCATGCTCCCCTCTGACTAAGGAAAGGGCGAGCAGGGTACACCTCCTCATTCAAGCTTGTAGAAAGTCTGGGAGAGCTGGGAGAGATGAATTCCCATTAGTTGACATCGTTCCTTGTCTCAACCAGAAAGATGGTGAAGGACCTGGAGAAGAGCAGATGCGGTCAGATATAAGCACCCTAACATCTCTTCTCCCTCTGCATAGGAGGTTCTGAATTACCACCCCATGTTGCTTTTCAAAGGCTCCCTACTCTTCCAAGACAAAGGTGACAAAGGAACATCTGGAATTGTGATAATTTCTCAGTACTTTACAATCCCCTACCTCCTCCCTTTCTTGTAGCATGGAAGCAAACCACCAAGGACGGGGACTCCTCAAACCAGCACCATCACCACTGACTCTGACCTGTCAAGTCACAGTCTGATAAACCTGAACTAAAAAGCAGACAAGTAGGCTGTCTTCTGGTGGATGGAGCATTCCCTGTAGCTCGAGACCCAGTTCTGCAAGACTAGAATGTAATTTATATTTTCTCATGCTCATGTTGCAGAATCTCCTCTGCAGTTCTTCAGACATTTTTCAATTTCATATTACTGCATGCTAACTATGGCTTTCTCCTATTTTGCCAAAAAACATTCAAAATGCAATAGAGAAAAACATCCTTGCTGAGTGTGCAGGTACGGACCGACTTCAGTGACTAAAAGTACAAAATTATGTGGCAGAGTATTATCTATTATGCTATTATTTTGAAGACAGCCGCCATCAAAAGATATATATCCATAGTGAAAATCAATGCAAACAAAATATACCTAACAAGTCTGTATTATTTTTTTGAATGTCTCTCTTTTCCAGTCCCTCCTTTTCCTTCACAATATTCTTAATGTTTGACCATCTCAATCAAACACTACAGAAGAAAATAACATGATACAGAAGCCTCTCTTCTGATCAAATTAGTCTAACACGGATCAATATGAAACCTTAGTGCGCCTGCAATCTCAGTCTTCAGTGTCCAGGCATACAGTAATCTGTGAGAAAGAAGTAATATCTGTCTCTTTGGCACGGAGATTTTCTTTTAGTCAGTCTGTCACTTCCCATTTAAGCTAACAAAATGTTGAATGCAGCTCATCCTTGGACATATATTACAGCTCTATAGAGTACAAAATGGGAGGAACTGCTTTAGAGTGAAGATTTAATACAAAAACAGGTCTGCAACAAATTCCACAAACTTCACAAGACACAGATACATAAATATAAAAACATAACACTATGTATACATCTTATTTTTCCATAACCCTTTCAGAAATGCCTAAAGTTTATTTGGGAAAAAAAAGCATAACAACAAAAACACATGTAAATGAAGCAAAATCAACAAAAAAAATAAGGCAATTCAACTTTCTGGCCTTGCAAACAGGCCTTGTTTTTCCTTCTAATCAATGCAAATGTTTACAGTGATCACAGATAAAAGACCTGACTACTAAATTAGATAAACATTCATCTCTCTAATACAAACAGGTATGTTTTCATAATCTGGGGATGCGCGTGTCTTGTGGTCAATACACAAAACATCTGGATTGATGAGTGTTGTGGGTACATACCAAAAAGTTAGTATTCTGCAAAATTAAGTCAATTTATTCCTTTTTACATTTTACCGCATTTACAACTGTCAAACTTATTTAGCCAGAATTTAAAGTGAGACTGAAGCAATTAATAACCATCTGAGATTCCCAGTTCGCTGTGTTTGTTACCCAGTTTACATCTGCACTGTCTACTGTTTCAGAGACTCTCACCAAAACCTCTGGGACCTTTGTCAAGGATTAATTGTTTAAATATGGAAAATTAACCAAAAATGTTTTTCCTTTCTTACTATTCTACCTGGGCAAAAAAATTAAAAAAAAAAAAGAAAAGAAAACAAAACACACTCACTTCTCATCCTATAAGGCAGCTACATCTTTTATGTTGCATTCTAAGACTTCTCAGACATGGCTTTGCATCTACCCAAACTTTTTCTGATTGCTGCTGCGATGTGGAAACACCCTAAGCTACACACAAAGAAGCACTGAGGACATACAATTCTCATCATTTGAAAAAAAACAACCATCTCTCTTTGATTGCAATTTAGTTCTTTTTGAGCTTTCAGCATGACTTTACTTCGCAGGTTGTGAGACAGGACTGGCACGGAGCACATCCTGCTCTCCCACAGACTCACAGAAGCTCTGCCCCTCCAAACAGAAACAGGATTCCCCCCAAGGCGGGTTTGGATGCAGGACTGTGCACCAGATAACTTTTGGTTTTATTTTGAAAATAGGCAATGACCTCTGGTTTTCTGTAGTTGCTTATGACATCAGGTAAAACTAAAACAAAGTCTGTCTTTTCATGGAATACCGTGTGAAATTAATTGAAAAACAAATATGAAATTTAAATACATTACTTCTCCACAAAAGTAATTCTCACACCTACTAATTTAAATGAAGATGTGACAAGCTTAGTTTTTTTTTTTTTGCACAATTAAGAGTTTAGGATACCTTTTTTCCTTAAGTATTTTAAATATTTAACATTAAAAACAAAAATCGGCTATTCACTACCCTAACTTTCCAATCAGAGGTTTCTTAAAAACTGAACATGAAGTTTTAAGAGCCGTGTACAAAAATATTTCTATCTTTAATAAGTCTCATCTTAGAGAGAATTTGAAACACTGTTCAGCAGTAATGGAAATAACTTTGCAAATCTTCCTATCCCCACACAAGAGAGAAAACCTGTCTTAAGTAGCAGAACTCAGTGACAGCTTATACAAACTTCTACAAATAAAGCTGGGCTTCCATCTCTGCATAATTTGCAAATGACAATTAAATCTCTCCAGAAGATCTTTAAAGTATAAAGCCAGAATTTTTAGATTACATGCCACTTCAAAAGTACAAAGAGCGTTTATCTTCTTTCACATTCCCGAAATTGTAATATTTCTTATTGATGCACAACAGAAATACTGATTTTCAAGAATAAGGGTCAACATGGCACCACAGCATTATTACAAGGAACTCAATTTAATATTTCAGCCTCTTAATTTTAAGATTGCTGTTTTATCAATTTTTTTTTCCACACTTTAATTTGTTTGATTATTAGGCAAATACCATATCAAAGCAGTGAGACTAAAAAGAAATTTCACACTCTTGAACTTCAGTAAGGAATGCCCAACAGCAAGAAAGTGAATACAATGCTATCTGGAGTTTCTGAGGCTCATCTCAGCCCCAAAGAGAGCAGGTAGGTGGTGCTTAGAAAAATACAGATGTCTGCAAGACTAAGTGCATTATGAGAAGCTTTTATTTCACATGACTATTATTTCCTGATTATAATAGTGCCACATGATATTTTTTTTTCTATATCAGCAGGAAATAACAACACTTCGGGATTTTAACAGTCTCTCTGAATGTGTAAAATAAATTAAACATATAGTATTCTGCATTACCTTTCAATGGGATTGTGCTCCGAACGGCTATGGATATGATTATAGTATTAGTTTTTCCTCTTTTGCATTTAGAATATTTTTCCCCTGCTCACACTGTTAGAATAAAAAAGAAAAAAAAGTACCCGCAATCCACTAAAATAAATACTTCTGTTATATTCTGTTGCTTCAACAATGAATAAAGCAACCATGCAGGTTTATAATATCAATTCACAGGGCTCTTTCTGCTTCAGTGAACTGTTACTGAAAGGTTCAGAACAAAGCTACAGGCAGATCGGACAAAGCTGCTGTAACAGGATTTACATTATACTCAAACTGATAAGACCACATCAGAGCCCTGCTCAATCTTCAGTACCTTTGATTACAACAGCACAAGGACTGTGAGTATTTTGGCTCTGAGCACCTGATCACAGCATCTGTATTACACCTATGAGCTTAAATGTTGATCTAATCTTATATCAGTAGGATAATTTGTGTTTCCTCTTTTTCCTTTCCTCCCTCTCCGTCAGGTACATTGGAATGGCGATAAAATGGGAACCCAGGAAATCTATAATAATGTTGAGCTATCTGTTCTACGCATATAGTTATGAAGAGAAACAAAGTACTTGCATAACAACATTTTTTTGAGATCTAAAGGGATTAGAATATTCTATATTCAAATAATTAGTTGCCAGTTTTGGGCAGAAGGAGGGAGACACAAGAAGGAAGATCATACCCCAAGGGAAGGCAAACATAATGCTCAATAATTAATTAATTATATACCACCAGGTGAAGCCACTGCAATGGATTTCTTACAAGCAAGGAGTTTCTTTGTGCAGACTTAGCTACAGTCACATTTCTGAATATATTTCTGCTTAAAGTAACAGCTACGTTTCAATTTTTTCCTTCCCTTTCCCTTCACATTTATCTTTGCAACCCACGCTGATTACGCCAGCCTACCCCAAAGACTCTTTTTGTTTCATTTTTGCTGTTCAACATTCAATAAACATTCAAACATAAACCATTTGTGCATGACAATAAACTCAAGGCTTCAATTAAATAAGGCACAAAAGAGAACGAGACAGCATTTATAGACCGTAATGCTACCATTCTAGTGATTAGCGATTACCTGCTAGGAGGCTAATCCCTTAAAGTTCCTTGCCCAATGCAGTAGCTTACAGGTTTTTTTGCATCACCAATACTAGCAGATGCTGATTACACCTTTTCTGGCAACCGATACCGCATTGTCCACGATCCAGCCTTTCTGACTTAAACCACACCAATACTTGAGCAACAGTTCAAGAATAAGTACAGCAATTAAAATGCACATTGCTTTTTATGTCATAAGCACAATGGCTGAACTCACCAGGGAGGCAGGATAGAAACTGCTCTGCGCCAAGTCTCTGAACTGATTCCTGCTGCTACGAGTGCTGTTTGCCGGAGCATTTTGCACTGCACTGTTGTGAACAGTCACAAGTTTGGGGCTCTTATTACCTCAAGCAAACCTTGGCTTTTGGAAGCACGTTTTCTTCCCAGAATGAGACAAAACCTGAAACAGAACTGGCTTGTGATACACAAAACTCCTGACTCAGCAAGACAAAAAAGCAAACAAAAGGGAAGAAACATCTTTACCAAAGTTAGTAGGAATAACGTGTCTATAGCAACTTTGCTTATTGGAACGAAAAAAACCCCAAACCGAACCACCAAATACACTAAACTTCAGGAATTTGAACATCTCACTAAAAAAATACTGCATCACTCAAAATCAGGATCGCAACATAGCATTTACAAAAGTCTGTAACTAGTTGTTATAACAGTGTATTATTCACCTATAGCCTGGAACGAATAGCTTTGTGTCATAACAAAAAGGGCATTTTTAAGGACACGATACCCATAAATGATGTCACTCTGTATCCAATTGGTTTGATTCCTAGTGCCTAGTTGCAAAGAAAAGAGGTGTGCTCTTGAACGTGTAGGGAAGATTCTCCTGCTCCTGAAAAGGCTTTACTGGCTGTACTCATGAACGCTGCACACATGTTCTAAGCAACTTCCACTTAAGCTGTAAACTTTGCTTTGGCTGTATGTTCTTTGGCAGCACCTGGTGGAATTTGGATAAAACTACAATAATAATGTAAAAGAAAAGTTAACGACAACTCCAGTGCTTTTTGTATAAATCCTTCTGATGAAGTTACTTCTTAAACTACTCACAAAGCACAAACTTCAAGTTAACATGAAAATAGAGAATTCCTTGTACTTCACAAAACATCAATAGGTATTTTTGTAATATCAAATACCATATTACAGTAAGTACAATATCTAGCTTTAGTCCTGAAATTAGTAGTTAGCTTGTTTTGCACTACTCTAGTGAAAAAAGAACAGTAAATAAAATGAAAAAAATGCCATCCACTTATTACAACCTGGAGGAAAGACAAGGTTTCATATATACAATAAATTTAACTGTCACTCACAGCAACAGATCAAGTAAACTGACATCTCTACACAAAAAAATACAATGAAATAAGACACATGTTTTTAAAGACATTTTAGAGAGAGTATCGGACCACATTTTGTACTTGCCTCTGTCAATGGCTGGTAAAACATTTTCAATTCAGTCATTAGCAGAGAGCAATCATTCAAACTAAACAGAGAAGTAGTAGGTAATTAGATATTATCTGCTCGTGGTGCACAGCTTCTAAAATTATAATGTCCTATCAAAAAGTATTCACATGGTGGGGGGGAGGGGACTTCTCCTCAAAGTAATACCATAGGAAGTATTTAGCATAACATGAGCCAGTGGCTGTCAAATTAGTCTTGTTTGAAATACTGTAATTAACAGGAGGGAGCCTAACATACTTATCACAGTTAGCCACTTGTATTCAAATCATGCTGAAGAGTTTTGAAGCCCAGAAATACCTTTTTTTTTTCCTTTCTTTTTTTTTCTTTTTCCTTTTTATCCCGCCTCCCCCCCCCCGCCCCCAAAGCACTAAAACCCAGCAGCATTTTACCCCAATAAGCACCTTAAAAAGCCACTTGTGACTTGATTTATTTTCTCTTTATACAGTCTTGGAATAAATTAATGAAGAAAACTACTAACGCAGGTGAGATCACCTTTTATGGAAGACTTTCAACATGTTAAAATTTATGTTAAAACAAACCACTATATTAAGATATTAACTGTAATGAAGACCAATATTCACACTTTTTATACCAATATCTTCTATCGACAACAATTCTGGATTTTTAAGTTTATAAATGCACTGTCCCCTTCATAATTTGGCTTTGAGATGTCAAACATTTTTGTCAAACGGTGTTCAGAAATACAGCATGAGATTACTTTACAACCACATGTTCTGAAATCCCTTGCAGACCACTGCACGTCATTCCAGTCTATCTTTGATACATTCATTTTACAAAGAGGTAATACTGTATGCTGAAGTTAATACAAGAGGCGAGATGTATGTCAATAGGTTACTAAAATATTATCATGACAGAATTTTCTGGCAAGCATAGACGTAACACTAGACATTTAAAATTAGGATCTAAACTTTAAACAACAGGACCACTCATATTGTCTCCAGTGCCTTTCACCTGAGTGCTATAAAGCCCTTTACAGACATTAAGAAATTGAACCTCACAAAACCTCTCAGAGGTCTGACGAAGGGTAATGTGTAGCACTTAACCCACCACTTAAAACGCCACCACCTTTCAGGTGAAGCACAGACACACCAGGACATCCTACAACTGCTTTTGACAGAAAATGAAGGGAAAAACCTGCGTCCTGTTAAAAAAAATATTCTAAGTCACACGTTTAGTGTCATGGTGGTTGACTGTGATGTCTCATAACCAAAGGTAGATGTGACTTCAGCATCCTGTCGTTACTAAGAACCTCAGATTAACTTTTTTTCACGTTTCCTATTCTGTTGGGAAGTTTGCAAAGCTGTCATTAACATTAGATGCTTTAATGAATCAAGATATGGCCAGTCTAATTTCAGATTTGTGAGCTGGTACTATTTATCTCTCCAGAACAAACGCTGCAGAGGCTCACAAGCTGTATTGAGGACACTGTCCAATCTGCATGACTGCACGGTTCCAACACTAGGTACCTCTTTACATTCTGTAACTCTTGCAAATCTAAGGTAAATAAATTTTTCAATGAACAGTTTTAGGTTTCTTTGTTCTCAGTTCATCTACCTTGAGAAAAGGTTTTTTTCTAACTTTCTAGTGGCATTATAACCTCTTCTTCTTTTAATAAAGATGATTGGTGCAATTTAGATCATGCATATCTTTCGTTTACTTTAGCTCTGCTGTCACGGAAAAGGGAGAAAGGTAGTAGACAAAAGGTCCAGAAATCGGAGTTCAAGATCCAATTTCTTTAAATGCATTTACTTGAAGGCTCTAAAAGCCACGTTATAGTTTAATCTTCCCCAAACCATTCAGTTTCTGCTAGATTTAGCACTTTTGTCCCTTTGTATTCACAGACTTCACATAGCTTCTCCCAGGCTGGCAGGCCAACATATTAGAAATAAAATGCAATTCTGGTATCTGACACTTCAATTTAGCTTCTTCAGTAGCAAAGATCATCAACTGCACTGCTTTCTCCCATGACAGAGGATCACCTAAATATCACTTAACTGATGTGAGCTCTGTTGGTAATGCATACACTGTCTCCCCACTACATTACCACCATGCTGCCTAGAACAAAAATCAATTTTTAATTGACTGGATTATTTGAGGAATGTGTCCCATCCACTGTGCACGGCTGATAGATTCTCCTAGTTTTCCTGTCAGCAAAGACTGTAAAATTTCAAGCATCTTCAACACAGTAATTTAAGGATTTATCCAGAAGCCATATAAACAGAACAAAATCACATTTTTTTCACTACTGCCCCTCCATTATTCTCTTTCCTGGCTAGAAAAGTCGGGTCTCTAAACCACAGTACAAATGAAAAAAAAACACTGACATAGAAAAGATGATGAGGTTTTCAGTGAAATTAAAATTATACAAAGGATCCAAATGCAAAAGGAACACAGAGGACTATAGTGGACTTGAAAAATTCTTTTTAAGTTTGGCACTGAAAGTATGTCAGTGCATTATACTGTAGATTATCAAATCCACAAGATCCAAGAACAATCTGCAACACCTGGCCCCAGCAGCAACCGAAGTACGATTTCTCAGATAAATATCATTACTGTTTTCTTCAGTTATCATTTCTGTTTTGAGACATAAACCCAAGACAAAGGGTTGACATTAAAAAGAAACATTATACAAATGAAAATATGGAGGTGAGCAGGTATAAAACACTTTACCAGTAAATACTGCAGTAAGCAGTTTTATGAAACACACTGCAATTTGTATTTTGTACAAAGATTATAAAAGTTTCTACCAGGAGTTGTCTGACAGGTTAGGTGTATAATTTTACTAACTTTTATCTCTCCCTTTCTTACTGCTCCAAAGACAACCGCACTGATGGACTAGACAGAAAATTCTGGCCTCGTACTGCAACCCCTTCCAGCATACTCAAGTGCCAAATTCTGCATTGTGCTCCCATTAGTTTTAATTGACTAATTCTGATCAATGTCAAAAATCAGTACAGTTCCAGAAATCACAGATTTAAGATACTGATTTCTTGCCAGTAAAGATATATATGAAGATACATTTGGCTTCTTAAGTTTCTGAGTCTCATTTCACGAAGGTCCAAAAAATTTATTTTTCTTTAACCTCATGCATTAGAGTTTGACTAAGTGGTCAACAGGATGTTATTTTTACATGTTCTCTATGTATTACTTCATGCAAGTACCAACATTACTGGCATTTTATAGCACCATTCCATAGTAACAACCTAATCCTCTGCGAGCCGACTGTGCTGTGTCCCCCCAGCCCAGGAGAGCGGGCACTGCAAAGCAAGCTGCCTGCGGCACTACCACTACTGCTGCCTTGGGCCAGTTTAAAATCCATCCTCAGAGGTTCCCCGGCTTGTCTCTTTAGCTGTTACGATTTTCCCATCACTGCTACCAGATCTGTACATTGTTGGATTACCTGCAGTACAAATCTTAGCAAATTAGGTATGGTCATATTTCTACCCAATAAACCAGAACACATGTTCAGAGGGGATTTGTGCTGGCTTTATAAAAGCTGGGAGAAGATGGAAATACCTGTTCTTGCATAAAGTTAGAGTGACACTGTAAGAGAATGCCTGATTTGGGTTAGACCTGTCAGTACAAAGCAAGCCTGTCGAAATTTCTACCCGATCAGCACCTTGTACCCCGTTAGCATGGCATTTCTGATGCAGTACTAAAAATCCTAAAAGCCAGATTTCCTGGATCATCAAACCATACCCCATATATCTGCTGTCAAAATTCACAGATTCTAGAACTTGATATTCACAGAAAACTCTCCTCCTTCACTTTAACAACAAACACAAACTTTGCTTTTTTCAGAGGTCTATCCACTTTCAAGCTGCTCCATGAGCTCCAAAGGTAGAAAAGAACAAAGAAAGTATTTCAACTGATGTTTGTTTGGTTTTATTTCCTGGTGATTCATGGCAGTAACGTACCCAAAGCTTAATCAGATGTCAGATAAAAGCAAGCCACCTCTAAATATGCAAAACAATCCAGCTGCCTGAATATTTCAGTAATTGTCAATCATTATTGCAAAAGAAGCATGTATTTAAAGCTAAATTTATGCTTTGAAACAAGATAAAAGTATGATTAAAATTACTTTAGAATACCAGTTAAAAATTAGAGTAGACCCTTTCTCCTTATGTTTCAGAATCAGGAACATGTTTATGGTCCAAGTTGAAATATATTTTTTATATGCTACTAATGTCAAATTCCAATACACTTCTGTCTTCATCCAAATACTCTTGAACTGCTGCAGCCCTAAAAGCATGCTGGATGCAATGACTACTCTGTTAGGAATACACAGGATTAATCTAGGCCATAGCAAATTTCTACTATAGTCTTAAATACAATCAAAAAAGCATTCTGTGACTCTAGAAATACTGTTTAATATGAAGTAATCCAGGAAGGAATCTTCTTAATCTATGTATTTCATACAGACTTGGAATTTCTGTTCTCCGGTTCACATGAAGTTAAAAGCCCAGGCCTGTAGCCCGGTGTAGGTAATACTACACTGGCTTTCATAATGTTTTGTCAAGAACTAATTAAGCTTAGTAACTGAAAAGACAGGAGCCATTGAAATCTATGGTTTCCACAGCCTACGCTCACAGAAAAACAGTTACCATCTCACTGCTAGGCAGTGAGGAAATCCTCAAATATTTTCTAGATGTCTGCACATTTGCCTTGTCATCCTGCTTCCATCCACCCAGCTTCAGAAGCTCGAGGCTTCTGTTCAGCCTACATGATTGCTTCCCCTAAGAATAAAGGAACTACATAGATATTAATGCATATATATTTATTATATTTTTGGTAATATAAAACATCAAAATACAACAATAACTGAAATCCTAAATACATTAATTACCTAAATTATTTCAAGTAATTAACTTGTGATTTACTGGCTTCTTAACAATAGCTCTATTAACTCATCCTCACAATAGGCTTTTCCATACTGGTATATAACTCTGAAAACAAGCTGCTTAGGAAAATGATTTATAAAATAAAGAAACATCAACTTGCTCAACTAATATAAATGATGGGATTCAATCCCTAAAGTGAATGAACCTCCAGGTTGCTGTTCCATTAACACTTTGGACTTGTATACCACAGCTCAGCTTTGACAAAGTCACAGCGTGGTATTATCATCTACAGCACTTAAAAGCCAATCCATGCATTTTAGAAGGTTCTAGTCAAGCTTTTGTTCATTTGCTGATCATAATAATTGCAAAACTGGGGAATTTTTTTCTCTTAATGAGTCGAAATTTAGCTCATGTATAACTGTGACTGAGAGTACCCTGAGGATGAGTCCACAACGCACAAGATTATCTTATTTTAATAAAATCAGCAATAATATGCCACTCTTACACAGGGCATTCCCTATATTAATGCTATTATACAAATAAAGAGAAAAACAGGATAGGTTGAAATCAACATTTCCAAATATTACTTAAACTGCTGCAGATTGATTGGTTTTTCTGAAGCAGGCATCACCTCTTAAAGCTGCTGTGTCAAAAATTTGGCATCCAACTGCTGAGACATCTAGGAAAACAGACTTCTCCAAAGAGAAGGGAAGCCTAGTAAAGCTCATACTAACAGCCAGAAGTCCTGATACTTTGGTCTTCTGATAGTGTACCTTCGGACTTCTCATGTTGCTATGCAACTTCAGCAATTGTACAAGAATTCTGAGTCGGCACTATTTTCAGATTAGAAAGCAGCCCTTCAGTAAGTGCCAAAATAAAACTAGGCTGAATTTGATTTGATGCAGTATTTGGAGTAAAACAACAGCTCGAAGGTTCCTGCTGTTCCAGGTCACTACAGTGAAACTAGGACTGAACAAGGATCACGTCAGCATACAGCAGATTTATAGTCTTAAAATCTGAATTCTTCAGATTAAATCTGAATTTTAAAATCAATCTTATATTCTTTTATAATGGGGGGGGGTGGGGTGCATATAAAGCACTTGTATAAAATAGTGATATATTCTTTATAGCTAACAACATAAACTAAGATGGTAAAATAAAGTATCACTGAATGTCCCCTCACCAAACCTTAATACTTTTTCCCTCAAATAAGCACAATTACCCCAAATGAAGAAATGACAACTTCACTGATTTCAGTATTAGCCAGTAATAAACAAAGCTGACTATTGTACTTATTCCCATAAAATCAAGCAGAATATACTGGTGGGCCAATACTATAATGTGTTTCATAGAGAAGGAAAATGAAGTTGCAGGTGACTGCCAGCAGTATTTAAACAACATTTTGTCTTTGTTAAGATACAACTAGCAGACTTCAGTACTCGTCATTATATATGTGGGATTTCACCCCAAAAGGCATCTGTGATTTCCTATCTACTGAAAGCCACAAATAAATTACCCATGTTTGGGTCAACTGTCTTCTAATTTATTCTTTTTTGCTTGATTCTTTCCAAAGCTTCAGTTTTTGACTCTTTTGTAGATTACAGGGAAGACTGCAAACCTGCCTTCTCTTTTACTGTTTTAAAATCCTAGATGTTGCACAGAGAAAATTTTTAAGATATTTCTGTCAGCTATTAACAGAATCTTCTGCGCAATTTTTCAGCTGCACATTTTTGTTCTATTAAACTTACTTCTGTTTTACAGTTTTCTAAAATGCTACTTCAAACAAGTAATGATGGCAAACAGTACCTGCTCCTGGCTACTTGCAGGCTGTACTCTGGCTTTTTAGCTCACACACACAAACTCCTTCACCCTATTTTATTTATATCCTATTTGATTGTTTCCGATAGCAAGTTTATGTCCATCCTTGGTTTACAAAGCCGTAATTCCTTCCTCACATTCCAAGTATGTTTTTCTTTAGCTGAAGACCCCAACAGCAACACAGTTCCTCTCCTCCCATCATCTTACTGCTTCACGGTACAAACCTTTATGAATTTAATTTGGGCATATATGCTAGTAAAAATATTTAGCATAACCCAGACATGTATTCTTCTCCATTTCAAACATTCATTTAATAATGATAGTCTATTAATCTGATGAATGCTAAGTACAGGACAGTGTGCAGATACCTAATTTTACCCAGAGGGAAACAAAACAATTTCCAAAAAGCCATCACTTAGTACAGCTCTCTGTTGGTATTTTAGAAATGCATTTGTCCCTTGGATATATTCAGAAAACACTCCACAAGTCTACAAATGCATGTTTTTAATAACAGTACCACATAATTCTTCAATGCTACACAGAGATTAAAAAGTGCAAATGTTTTATCTATCCCCCAAACAAAGGTAATAAGCCTTTGTCTTTGCTTTTTTTGTGTGCGTGCTTTAAGCATTTACCTTAATGAGCTTTGTTTCTTTGTACCTCTGGAGATTAGTATTCTGCCCAACAAAACAATTTATTGCCCAAAATGTTACTACTGCTGATAAAATCTTAGCTTCTCCAATACTTCTGGCTTGACAGCTAATACCCTAATGTTTCATTTACAGCTGAACAAAGCAGCTTATCTCTACTAAAAGGGGAATTAGTTAGTAGTAAGAAATAATTTCAATCATCTGTTCTGCTTCCAAAGTAAAGTGATGACTTGTGCATTCTTGCTTTTATCTGATGACAGGTATGTTGCAGTTCTTGGAATACAGAACAGGTCTGTCACATAAGCTTTGTAATTCGTACAATGCAGCTACACGGATTAGGGAAGAGTCAGGTCTTCGCTGTCAAAAAAATCTGCAATCAGCAGTGTGTGGCAGTCAGCACTTTTACTTTACAGATAGGGCATGGACTCAAGGGAAAAAAAAAATCAGTTCTGATCAATAAATAGCTTCATTTTGTATCTGCAACTCTTTGGAATACTCCAACATGTATATGTGAAAATCCCTATTAATAACAGAATAGATTTTGTTGACAAAAATAATACCTTAAGGTGTGTGCTTTGCAAAAAGGGCTTTGATTATCACTTTACCATGTAACTATCTAATTATTTCTATCTCCAGGAATGAAAATCTACTAGGATTTTACCTACCTATCATAGACATCAGATCTGTTGCGGAATTCCTACCTAGAGCAGTTGATATATACTTGGAAATCTCTATGGCAAAGGATAAAGACTGATTTTTGCTTGATGTCTGAATGACCTTCTTATCCCAACATCATTTTTTCATGTTGTTACAGAATAAGGTCACCTGAATACTTCAGGGAAAGCAACGTAACATTTGTCCCCACTGCATTTTCTCTGTATGTTTTCCCTACACTAATATTTTTTAGATAGTAGTAATTTATTTTGCACCAAGTTTAAAAGAATTACAGAAATAATTAAAGCTGTACTGCCATTCTTGACTTGTCTAATATTTGGTTCTTTAATTGGGCACCATGATTATGACAGCATAAGAATTTATAACTAATACTTTTCAAATTAAGATTCAGTTTTATCAGTAAAAATGAAATTACGGATTTCAGGTAGCACTGGTAAAAAAAAGCTCTAATTGAAGGTGAAAGATGCATTAATACCAGAAAATAAACAAAAATTGAAGTAATCCTTCAGAATTAACTGGAAAGACATTACATGACAATCTGATGTTAATTTCAACTAGTACATATGTATTTTCCATGTAATCAGTGACCACATTACACCACATACCTGCTGGACTTCTGTTAACACTGCAAAATTTCTGTAAGTGTAAGTGAATGAGTTATGGAAAACGTGTCAGTGGTTTTAAGGATCACACAATAAAACAAAATTTTCCATGATTACAGTACTGTGGCTTTGGTCTCTACCTTCTCAGAAATTTCAAAAAACTAGAGGGTCCAGTGGCAAGAGGTGTGTCAGAAGTTAAAAGGACAGCATCACTGACTGCAAAGTTCTACTTGTTTGTTTTGGGTTTTTTTTTGTAATGGAAATTATAATTCATCTGCTTGATAGCAAATCTTTACTTCAGCCTGATAGGCAACCGAGTGCTCAGAAGATACACATCTGATTTCTTCTTATGCAGTAATATTAAATTAACTAGGTATGAGAAAGAGGCACTGTCACTTTGCAATCCTGCTACGTAATCCTTCATTCAGAACTTTCACTCTGTTATGTCTTAATGGAGTTCCAATATTTGAAATTAATTGTGCATTTCTTTCTGCAATTCTTTTTAATCCTGTATCCCATCCTTACTTTTCAGTCACAACTAAACGTCATCCATCAGCTTAAAAATTAAGTTATAACATACATTGCGGTTATACTAATACTACAAAGGCATCCAACTTTTGTCACCTGTTCTATGACATCAAACTCGATCTTTCTGCAACTTGCATTTCCCTGTCCCCTTTACCTGCAGTTATATGCTCTTTCCCAGCTCTCAAGAGATGCTAGACCACCTCAGCATTTTTCATACATGTCTGTTAGCCTGGGAATCTGATCCAACTTTACATGGCTAAAAGTTCAGTTTCTCCCTCTGCTGTGAGAGGTTACTTTATTCTACTTCCATGTGTCTTACATTGGTTATAAAAAGGCTGAATTGGCTAAGCAGCCTTTTTTACTGAAGGATGTATTTCTCAAAAAAAAAATATTGTGATATTAGAGAGGATAATATTAAATGCTGATTTATTCTAAAAGCCATTTAAGTAAAACCTGAATTTACGCTTTAACTCAGCTTAACAATGAAAATCTTAAAGGCTTACTTGGCTGCTGCACTGTGTGGCAAATTCTGCATGACTGCCCTAGGGAAAGTCAAGATTAATCAAAAGGTTGTTATCAACTGTAATCAACAACCTTTGATCACAACCACCTTATTCAGTTAAACACTGAATTCAGTTAAATGCTGGTAAAATCCAGAAACACGGATTATTTCACTTATCACTAGACTATAACTGCCTCTGAGATCCAAATATATTCTGCAAAAGGAACACCTCCAAACAACACTTCAAAAGATGACACTAAAAGAATACAATAGGCAGAGCGTTCCCTCCAGAAATAATGGAGTTGGACTAATCAGCTGCAGGAAGTCATTAAATGAGCAAAACATTGAAGACTATTTCTTGTCCAAGATGTTGTGTTCTACCAGCGAGTAACATTCAGCTAAGATCACCACCAGCACAGACCAATCTGCTTGTGACTAATTCTACTACACCTTTTTTGTTTTATTATTTAGGAGTGCCATGAAAGGTTTAAATCTGATAAAATAGGTTGAATAAAAATACTTCTACCTACCCTGAAAAGGAAAGAATAATTTTCTTTTTGGTTTAGTGATGATTCTCAATAAAAATATAAAGAGAATATATATAAGGAGGTGTAAGCTGATGCAGCTGGAACAACAACAATTATACAGACAACTATGTGTAAAATTAAATTGGGAGAGGATGTGGCATATAAGATAACTGCAAGCACCCTGAAAATAATACTTACAAGGATATGAATATATATTTACACAAGGCTAAGTCCTGGAGTTCTTACTCACTAGAACCTTATTTAAAAACAGTGAAAGTACTTATGTGAAGGAATATTATCAGATGTGGTCCCACAGAGTCCTGAAGATCAACAGAGTGAAGCTGGATTTTATCCTAATTTATTTCTTACAGCTGTAATGACAATGTCTACATACACAGAACCATAAGAGTTCTATTTGGCCTGCAGTTGTGTAATTTTTAGTGCAGGTACTGTGCTGTCATTAATCTTTGAAAATAGTATTAATTTAATGATGCATACATTAAAACTGTAAACATACAGCTGTACACGATTTAACTCCACTGACAAAAGATGCACTGAGGCATCCCTTCACTGAGATTTTTACTCCGAAATCAAATTTTGCACAAAATATGTGTTCTTGAGAAGTAAATTACAAGTAAGATTTTACAAGTGAAAAATGTAATTAAGAAGTTGATTCTGCAAGGATCAGAACTATGTCTTCAGCCACAGTGTAGTTACTACATTTGACATTTATTATAGTTTCAAAACAAATAATTTTTTTTCTCCGCACTCACTATTAGTAATTTTAAAAATACATGAATTTGACTGTATGCACAGAAAGATGTGGAAACTATCCATTTGCTGCACACTGTGTCAGTTCAATTGTCCATAAATGCTTAAGAAAATGGAAAAATGGTAAGCGTGTGGGCTGTGTGCATTGACTGTGGTCACTTCTGTTACTTTTTTCCACCTCATCACACATTGGGTCAGCTGCATTTCCAATTAACCTTCCCCTGAAATAAGGTAACTTGACACAGTCTACACTTCATTTTCTTTTATATGATACAAACCATAATTTCTTTATCACATAATAAGATAGGCTATTTAAATTTATATAGAACGCCAGAACTTACAATCAGCATCACAGAACGGACTGGCATGCCCCTGAAGACTCTATGAAGCCAAAGAGACCTTCCTTGGGAGCAACTGATTGTCCAAACATCATAAATTTCAAAATACGAATTTTCCGTGGTTTCCACGCATAAAAGACAAGGTTTAGGAAAAGTAATGCTATCATCAAATATAGTAGTAACGTGTGAATCACTAAATGTGGATGAGAAAACTCAGATTTTCTATTATTCATGGACAAATTTAGCAGGTTAATCCTGTCAACTGTAGGGATTTTGGCAGTTGAAAAGGCCAAAGCACCTGTGACTTTGACTTTTCTTGGAAAAAAAGCAGAACTGGAAGATAAGTCCTGAGTCAGTGAGTCCAGTTACCTGCTAGGAAGCCACATGATGTCATTTTTGTTAAGGAACTGAAGAAACTCTGTCTTAAAATTTGGTAACTGTTTGAACCTCCCCGAGCCCATGCTCAAGCTGGAATCCTGTTTCAAAAACTCCTTGATGTGACTATTTAAAGGTTCTTTTATATCTCTCCATAACTTATTACAGACAGCATATATATACCTATTTATCTTTGTGCCTTTTAGCTTAAAATGCTGTCCTTATCTGTGTCGTTTACTTCAAAGTATGCATAGAGAGTAACTATATCCTCTCCTCAGCCCTTTTCTTTGCTTGACTAAACATGCTTTCCTCTTCTCTAATATGATCATTTCACCATTCCCCTCATCCTACCAGCTCTTATCTGCACCTCTTCCACTTTGTGTCCACCTGTCACGATCCAACTGCACCATCTGGTGAACTGAAGACATTACATGAACTTACAAGTCTTGTATATACCGTTACACTTTGAACTAGTTGTGTGTTTAAGTTTGGGATATATAATTCATAATATTAGCGTTGATATATTGGAGCTATTATAGCCTTTAACACTGTATGTGTTAAACTTTACCTGTTTAACAGTTTAAACAGTAAACTGTTTAAAAGTATGTTTAACACCTTAGCTGCAAAATCCTTAAAAACAGGTAATGAGAGGTCAAGCACAAAAACACTAGGCCAATGGTCTAGATTTGAAATTAGGCTATATGGCCCATTCATGCAAAGCCAGCGGTTCTTAAATGTATAAATTTGTTACAGATTAGTTTTATCAGTATGATCAGCCTTTGCTTTCAATATTTTAAGTATTGCACTTCCAATTTTAGCATTGTATTGTGTTATGCTAGTAAGAAGAAATAAACACAACAATAAATATCTGTCATTTTAATAACAGTAATTAATAATAGTATGTAAAGACTGCTTAAACAGTTTGAGAATATTCTTTTAAGCATTTGTTCATACCCATATGTTATGTCTGGGGAGCTACTTGCTCACTTTGGCTAATATTCTTTCTAAATACCTCTCTATTTATTATCACGACTAGCAGTAATTATAGACAAATTATTTTTTAATGAATACACTGGAGTTTCTTTAGACTTTTTGCCATTTTACAACAGGCTACAATAAACATTATAGTAATAGTGTCTTTGTTAGGTGGCTGCTTTAGGATGAAATTGTCAGAACATATGGTAGGACAGTAGAACGTGACAAAAAGAAAAAGCATTTTGTTGGAGTAATCAACCAGGATGATTTCCTAATACTATAACCCCACCCCAAAAAGAGCAAGAACAGTGAGTCATCACAGTTCTAGAAAGTAACGGATATATAGCTTAATATAATGTAGGACTATTTACTCACTATGGACTAGGTTATGTCTGGTCCACCTGGCTGTATACTACAGGATATGGTGATGTCTTGTGAATGTGAGCTCATCAAATATATGAAACTGCTGCTGTGAGTGCATGGGAATATACTGTCATCATCTTCTTTGCCTAGCAAAAGACAGAATTGGTATATTTAGCACTTGAGGTCAGGTCCTCAAGAGGAGTAACTTCAGTTGAGCTGTAACGACTTACAAAAGCCAAAGATCTGGTCTTCAGGCTGCATAAAATGCTGTCCCTTGTCAAAATACTATACTACCAGAACTAAAAATCAAATTGACATGGAGTTTGTGGTCTACCAACTCTTTCCAAAAATTCAAAGTGATTTTCATCACCTTAACAGTTTTAAGTTTCTGTCAGTCCCATAAAATACTTACATTACCTGTAGATCTTTGGACCAATGAGGTATTTAACATAAATTTATCATGAAACATAGCTAATATATGAGCAACATGATCCACAACTACATCTCATTTACCAATATGAAACCACATTAAATTTCAAGCACACTTAGCTTACTGCATTATTCAGGAAGGATATGTATGAGTCTGTTTAACCGGTGTTCCTTACATGCCAATTAATTAAGTGCTGTAAGTATGCAAGTTACTGTAAAATGTAAAAAAGCATAAGAAAAGACTCATTGTAAATAAGTGAGATGTGCCTGAAAGAAAAACATAAGTAAAAATTTAATTTTCTTCTATTTCCAGAATAACTCTTTGTCTACAGGCACTTTTACAGGTTGGTACTCAATAATTAACACAAATAGAAATAAAAAGAGAGTATCGTTGAACAAGCTTAGTGTAAAAAATTATATATACTTTACACTAAACACACAGGTATTTCTTAATGTAAATATTATACAGATAAGTTCTGTGTAGACATAAATACATATGTACGTACAAGGCAATTCAAGGAATTTTAACACTGAAATATGAAATTTAAAAGATTATCAGAGAAACTTGCCTTCTAAAGCTACTATTCATAGATAACTTATCAAATTACCAGTTCTATGAAAAATAAAAGTAATTACATACATCCTTCAAGTAAAATACATAGCTGACTGCCGAAAGCTAGGCAAGCATACTGAAGCTACATACATACTTCATATTTTGCTCAGGCACAGCATACTTTGAAGAGTACAACTAATTTTATTAGGTAATATCACATCTAGCAACTGAAGTTTGGAATTTATTTTACTGATAGCGATAACTAATTCTGAGCAATGTGGTTCCATAACGCAAAAGACACTGAGAAAAATACATGAACAGGAAATAAAGATACTCAGGAAACGGTATACCAAGTATTTCACAGCAGAAAGGCCCTTACTCTCTGCTTACGCCTTGTGTTGATAAAACAGATTGCTTCATGATGACACAGCTGTTACTCTCCCAATCCCTTATTTATCAGACACCATATGCCATTCATAGTTTTTGTGGAT